>NC_043701.1:25478771-25479888 GCF_006229205.1 Suricata suricatta
TTTTTTTTTAATGAATGCCTTGTTAGTTATACTTTTTTAAACAGAGAGGTTTCTCTAAAGCAGAAGTTCTCAATCCATGGTCTTTGGATCCACTAAAATCAGTATCAGTTGGCAATTTGTCAGTGTCATCAAATTCTCAGCCCACACTCCAGAACTAGGATAATAAGAAACTCTGACTTTGGGCCAAAACTATGGTGATTTACCTCCTCCAGGTTATTTTGATAAACTCTAAATCTTTAGAACATCTGCCCTATGCTTTTTTTCTTAATTTTTTTAATGTTTTATTTATTTTTGATACAGAGACAGACAGAGCATGAGAGGGGAAGGGGCAGAGAGAGAAGGAGACACAGAACCGGAAGCAGGCTCCAGGCTCTGAGCTAGCTGTCAGCACAGAGCCTGACACGGGGCTCGAACCCACGAACTTGATATCTGACCTGAGCCGAAGTCGGAGGCTTAACCGACTGAGCCACCCAGGCGCCCCTGCCCTATGCTTTATAACACATATTTTGAACTTAGCCTACTTTCATATAATATTATGCCACTTCATTAAAGTATGAGAGCCTTACTGCAGTGTACTTCTGTTACTTCCCACTCATCGTTTATTCTGTTGTCATCACATATTTTCACCCTGCATATGTTCTAAAACCCACAATACTTTATTCTTATTGCTTTAAAAGTCTCTTTTATTTTAAAGATAGTAACAAGTGAGGAAAATATCTTTTAGTTTGCACAAAAATTTGCTATTTCTAGGACTTTTTATACCTTTGTATAGATCCAAACATTAATTTGGTTTTTTATCCTAACTTTAATTTGTACTTATTCTTCTATCTTTGACTTTTTTTTTTTGTAGTGTTTATCTTATAGGGATGAATTCTCTTAGCTTTCAGTTATCTGGAAAAGTCTTTGCCTTTTTAAATCAATTTTATGATTAATTATAATTCATATCTGATATATTATTATTGTATAATAGGTTTATTATTACATTTCTTATGAATTTCTTTTGATGTGGCTGTTATATATCTTTCACTAGAGTTTCTCTATTCATAACTATCCAATCTACAGAACACTATTATAAGCAATTTCCCCCAAAGACCTTTGTAGACATTGAGGCTCCTGT
>NC_043701.1:25479988-25491046 GCF_006229205.1 Suricata suricatta
CTGTCAGCCAAGATATTAGTATATAATTGCCTAAGGGTTAGAAGACCCATTGTGTATGTGAGAAAAGTAAATGCAAATTATTTTAAGTAGAAGAAAGCTCCACTAGACCCTACAAGGATATACACAAATACAACATTGTTAAATACAAGCTCAAAATTCAAGTTTCAAAATAAAAGGACAAAAGAGACATTGTACAAGTGTTAGAAAAACAACACACAAGGAATGAGATTTTTAAGACTTCAAATAATAGAATAAGAAATAGAGAATAAAAACAAATATAAAAATATCTGAGAAAATAAAAGAAGAAATAGGAAATACTAGAAAGATACCATATTTAAAAAGACCAAGAGTTTTGAAAACAACCAAAGAGAAATTTTAAAATGTAGTAATTGAAATTAAAAAACCTCTCAAATGGGTTTTGTAACAGAAGATTTATTATATAGAGAGACTTAGTAAACACGAAGTACATCTGAACAAATTGCTAAGGATGTACAAAGTAAGAAAATATGCCAGAAAGGTATAAAAAGATTGGATTCATGAAAGAAGGACTGTGGCCCATAAAGTTCTAACTAGAGTTATAGAGGGAAACAATAGTTTTAATGGGAGAAAAGCTAGTAACACCAGAAAGTGTTTGAGAGCTGAGGGAATATAAATTTACAGTATAAAAAACATAATAAACCCAAATAGGTTAAATGAATACAGGTCCACAGCCAGAAATACTGTGATCAAACAGCAGAACTCAAAAGACAAAGATAAAATATTGAAACCAACTACAGGCTACTTACCAAGGAATATCAGTTAAACTACATATGTTTTACTAAACAGCCAGAATACAGTGGAAAATCTACAATGGTGACAGTCAATGTGTGTCATGAAACAAACACTTAAACACACAGACAAAACACTGTGTGAAGTTTTAGAAAAAAATTTATCAAAAATTATAGGAATAATAATGTTATACAAACTTTAAGAAGAAAAACAATGCATTTTATAAGGCTTATAACCTGGATAACATTTGAGACTTGTACAATATAGGAAAAGAACATTACAGATAATTCTTCCAAATTAATAAATGCAAAAATATTTTTAAAAACAATTTTAGCTATTTCAATTTATTAGTGCAATAAAATACATAGAATGACAAATTGAGTTTATTGAGTAAATTAAGGATATTTAAATATTAGAAATCTAGTAATGAAATAGAGCACACGAATAAGAGAAAAATAATCATTGAAATGTGCAAAAGAATATTTTATGAATTCAAATTTGTGATAAAACTCTTAAAAATTGAAACATGAAAGAAACTTCATGAGAAAACATCATATGAACATAGTGAGATATATTCTACCAATAACCAATCAGCACTCTTCAAAAGCAAATTTTCATTGATTAGAGGAGGATAAGGAGATGCAACTACTAAATATACTTAGTCACAGACCTGGGCAAATTCATATAGACCTATAGTGTAGTTAATAGTGTTGTACCAATGTTAATTTCTTGATTTAGGTAATTGTATTCTGTCATTATGTAAGGTATTACCATGGGTGCATAATGGGTACAGATAGGGTATACAGAAACCCTTCATTATTTTGTAATGTTTATTTATTTTTGAGAGAGGAGAGACAGAGCAGAGCACAAGAATGGGACAGGAAGAGAGAGAGGGAGACACAGAATCTGAAGCAGGCTCCAGGCTCTGAGCTATCAGCACAGAGCCCAACGCAGAGCTGGAACTCACAAACCACAAGATCATGACAAGAGCTGAAGTCGGATGCTTAACCCAGGTGCCCGTCAAAAAAAATTTTTTTTAATTGAGAGTAGGAGACAGAGAGAGAAAGCAGAGGAGGGGCAGAGGAAGAAGGAGGAAGAGAATCTTAAGCAGGTTCCATGCTTAGTGCAGAGCCCAATGTGGGGCTCACTCTCAGGAACCATGAGATCATGACCTGAGCTATTAAGAAGCAGACACTTAACCAACTGAGCCACCCAGATGCCCCGATTTTTGCAAATATTTGATAAAGATAAATTATTTCAAAAAATTGAAAAGAGTTTAAAAATAAGCAACAAGTTACTGATGTTTGCTATCCATTTCAAACATGAGACCTGGACCAGTTGGCATCTGGCAAAGAAATAAATAAAAGTGAAGTGACAAGGAAAGTTAAAGAAATAAATTCTCATTGGTAATGATAGCATTGTCTACATCTGGTAGCTATTGACATTTGGGCAAGATATTTTTGTGGCGTGATATCCTGTGCATTGTAGAACAGTGAATAGCATCTTTGATCTTTACCAATTAGAAGCCAGCAGCCTTCTGTTTATGACAACTAAAAATGTCTCTAGATATTATTGGGAAATGTCCCTGGGATGTGGAATCATCCTCAGCTTAGAATTGCTGGTATACATGAAAATCTAAAAGAATATTCAGATAAAATTCTTGGATTAATTTTACATCAAGCTTGCTGATGTAAGATTGTTGTTCAATGAGTATAAAGTTACAATTACACAATGAGTAAGTTCTAGAGATGTGTTGCATAACATGCATTAATAATACAGTATTATGCACTGAAAAGTTTAATAAGGGAGTAGATCTTAAATGTTTACCATACATACACACACACACACACACACACACACACACACACAATCCTCAAAGGTATGCAAAGAAACCTGTGGAGGTTATAATAGATGTTTATTCCCTTAATTATGGTGATAGTATCACAGCTATATGTATATGTCCTAACTTATCCAATTGTAAACATTAAATATATGCAGTTTTTTAATATATCAATTAAAACTTAAAAAAAAACATGCCTTTACACAATGATGATAGCAGCTTTATTTGTAATAGCCCAAGTCTGGAAATTGCCCAGATTTGGTAAATGGTTAAACAAAATGTGGTACCACCTTGATAGAATACTTCTCAGCTGGAAGGAAGGAAGGAAGGAAGGAAGGAAGGGAGGGAGGGAGGGAGGAAGGAAGGAAGGAAGAGGGTACCAGAGTAGCTCAGTTGGTTAAACCTGTGACGTTTAATTTCCGTTCAGGTCCTGATCCCAGAGTCATAAGATGGAACCCTGGGGCTTGTGCTGAACATGGAGCCTGCTTAAGATTTTCTTTCTTCTTCTGCTCCTCCCCCTCCTCACATGCTCTTTCTCATTTTTTCAAAAGAAAAAAAAAGGAATAAACTATTGATATATATGTATATCAATGTATATCAAGTCATATAAACAACTCTCAGGATCTCAGTGCATTATGCTGAGAAAAAAAAGAGTCAAATTCAAGAAGTTACATACCATATACTTTATTTATGTTTCTTAAAATGACAGACAAAAATTGGAGAACATATCAACCGTTTTCCCCTAACAGATTAGGCAAGGGGGAAGGTGTGACTTTAAAGGGTACCTTGAGGGAGTTCTTCGTAGTGACAGAACAGTTCTGTATCAGGAAAATGATGGTCATTATAACTCTATATGCACAAAGATGTATAAACTTGAGATTCTGCAAAAACCTTTTTATGCAAAAATTTTTAGAAGAGATTTTCAATAATCTATACAATACAAAATACAACACAAGTGAAAGTTATAAACTGGCAATTCATTTAAATGGAACTCAAAATAACCAAATGTATATGATTTTGTAATAATCAGTGAGTTAAAAACCAAAACCACAGTGAGATGTCATTTCATAACTGATACACAGAAAATGTTAAGAGTCTGACACTAGCCAGTGTTAATTTATATAGAGAGCAATATGTTAAACTGTATACACTCCAGGTAAATTATTATGAGCACTTTAGGTATCTATTTGCCAATATCTAATTAATATGGCAATTTGCAAAACTTATAACTAGGTGATTTCTCTCCTTGGAATCATTCAGACATCTCATATTAGTCTTTACTTAGAGTTTCATACTAACCCTCTTCACTATAAAAATTAGCCTATTGTTTTTTATATTGCAAATATTTGGTATGTTTCTATAGTGCAAAAGTTAATTTATAATCTAGTTTCTATCTTTATCAAATTTTGTTATCATTATGCAGCTTCTACAAAAAGATTTTGCCTTATTTCTGCTCTACTCATTGGGACAAATTAAACTGCACTAAAGTTCATCTATTCCTTTTATGTTGGTAGTTTGGTTTATGGGTGAGTGTTTCCATTGTGTGAATGGAGGTCTGGGGTCCCTGGGTTCCCCACCAGAAGATTTATGTGAGGATAGATTCACAGGAGGTTCCACACTAGAATAAAGACAGCCAGAGGAAAGTAACAAGCACAAAGCATTTATTAAAGTGAAAGTTCACTATCAAGGTCTGAGAGCTGGTAGGTTCCATGGTGGAACCAGCCCTAGGTTGTTTTGAGATTCAATATTATTGGGTCTCTCTGGGCTAGGAGGAGCTGTGACCTACAGTGAGGTAGTCTCTAAGAAGGCTGCTTCCAGTCTTTTGGGAGACTCCTCCCACAGGTTGGGAGGGAAGTTTTTGATCTTGCAAGGTTTATACCGGATTCTGGATCCTTGGTGGCAGCATTTCTCCATGGGGGGACTATAAGCACAATGCAAATGTATTACATTGAATCTAGGGGTTGCCCTGGGGCAGAGCCAGGAAGATGCGAGCTAATGCTCAGTACTGGTAGCTGTAGATCTGTCAGTCCCTGGGTCTTGGAAGCCACAAGGTCAGAATATTGTCCTTCCAAGGTTTTAACGTGTAACTTAACTTATCACTCCCCCTGCCTCCAGCTCCTATCTCTCTCATTTCCCTTCAAGGACTTGGAACTCTGCCTTTGTGTTCCTTCCACTGCTCACATTTAGCTTCTACCTAACAGTTTCACCCATGCCAGGGTTTAAATTTTATTTATATTGTATTTAGCAAAAGAATTGTTTTGTGATTTTTTTCCCTAATATACCCTGTAGATGTATTTTTCTTTGTCTATTATCCTTTGTTTTCTTCTTTATTTCCACTAAATTAGCTTAGCTAGTTGTTTGTCTATTTTATTTTTTCCTATTTGCATTTTCTGAGAACCACATCATTGACTTGTTAGTTCTGATTTTCTGCTTTCTCATTCATTGATTTCAGCTGTTATATTATTCAGTTTCTTCCTCCAAGTTTCCTTGGTTTATTTTTTTTTTTGCGCTTTTTAAAAATGTTTTCAGGTTTAATGGTCAATAAGTTTGCATCTGTTCTTAATTTGTATTGTAAAAACTGTGTATTTTCTCTCCCCAGTGTAATCCATCAATTCCAGTACATAATATTTTGGTACCAATGCTTTCTAGATGTTCTGAATTATTAGTTTTGGTTTATTGTTTTACTTAAATGTTTTTAAAGCTATTTGAAATTTTTCCATTGTTTGTTTCCATTTTTATTATAAATTTCTAGTTTTACTTCACTGTAATCAGAATAGATCATTTTATTGTTTTGGAAAATATTTTGCCTTTTCTTTGTATTTAAGTGATTTAGATGTTCTTTTGTACTTTGGAAAAGAAAGCCTGCTTTTTATTTTTATAGTATAGACTCTAAAAAATCAGTATGATTTCTCCTATGTTTATTTTTTCTATTTGATTTTTATGTGCTATGGAAATAAATTATTTTTAATTAATCTGTATATTTCTCCTTGTATTTCTCATAGTTTTAATTTATGAATATTTAAGTTCTAATGTTTGATTTTAAAATCATAAAGTCTCCTCATTATAACTGTTGTGATTCTATCTCAACTTTTAGGGTTTTTTATTGTTTTAAATTATTTTTTTTTAATATTGATACCTGGCTACTTGGGAAAAAAAAAGACATGATACATTTTTATGTTTCAGTTTACTCTTTGTCTTGAGGAAAGCTTTTGATGCCTTATGTTCAAACTGTTGGTATAAGACTATGCTTCCTGTTTTCTTTTTTGTCATTTTTCAGATATATCTTTTCTTTTTTCAGATATATCTTCAACCATCCTTTTCCTTTCAGACTTCCTGGATCAATTATAACTATATCTCATATTTAACAAATATTTATTTTTTTCCTTTGAACAGCTGATTACAAATGTGCATGTATGCATGGGTGTGTGTGTCGGGGGGATATATATGTATTCATATACTTGACTTGATATATTTGGCTTTAATTATATCACCCCCTTTTATATTATGTTTGCACTATTTAATTCTTCCTTTTAATCTTCCTTTAAAGTCTTTGATTTACATTGTTTTTGTCTCATATTCTGTCTGTGTGTTTTCCTTCTGACAATTTAGGTGGGGGTAGGAGCTTATACTTAGGACTTTGTTCTTCTTGTGATTATACTTATTGTTTTATATGCTCTATCAGCTTTTCTATAATGCTGTATATTGATTATTTAGTGTGAATGACAAAGACATCATAAATAATTAATAATTTCTATTTTCTCCTCCTTACCATCCTAACTCTAGTTTTAATTGGCCCTATTGCATTTTATATTTCTTTATTTAATAATATTTAAGTTTGGCTTCTTTATTAGAATTTTCAAGGGTGGGGTGTGGAGTAAAGGGCCTTTTAAAATATAGTGATGTCTAGATTTCACCCCCAAAGGTTCTCATTGTCTGAGTTGGGGACTCTGTGTTATCATTTTTAAAATTCCTGGTGATGCTACTGTGTAGTTAATGTTGAAAACCATAGTCAGTGGATGATTTTTTAGAACTTTAATTGAAATGCATCCTCATCAGTCTCTATTCCTGAATATGACTCTCCTGCTCTTTGTGAGTAGGAAATCTCTCTAGCTCACAATGAAACTGACAGTTGTGGCAGTTCCTATGCATATGTTTATGTGCATCTGCATGTTTGTGTGTAGACTTTTTGTCTAGTATGATTTAGCCCTTAGTGCTGGTCAAATGACAACAATGGGCAGGTCAAGGGCATTTTGCTACTGTGTTTCTTCTCCACCTTGCAACCCCTGCAGCCTGCTTTTTGCAGTAGTTGGAGCATTTTATTTGTTTATAAAGATACCCCCAGTGCCCCTGTCCCTCGGTACCACTGAACAAGTTTCAAGGATGCTAACTATCACAGCAAGTTCATGCAGTACAGTCTTGGAATTTCAAGCCTGAAATCCTTGGTTTTGCCCCTATTTTAGAGACCTGTTTGGTCTAATTGGTATTAAAGATCTGCTGATTTTGTGTCCTCTGTGGTCATCCTTTTCATAGTACCTGTGTTGCTCTTTGCACACAGTGTGTATAGAGTTATACATGTGTGTTGCTTTAATAAAGATATATATTTTTTATGTTTCTTACTCACCTTTATTCCAGTTGGTTTCATAGCAAGATGAGAACAGAGAGAAAATATATTAGTCATCTGAAAATATTCAATAATTATGAAAAGTGATTTTTAAGCACCTTCAACTACAGTAAAGTCTCTCCGAATACTTTCTTTTTCTCCCTTTGATTGCTGTGTAGAGTTCAACATCCATTTTAATGATTGATAGCTGATGGGTATCACCAAGGTTAATGTATAGGATATAAACATTCAACATCCTGTAAACTTTTGTTTAATTTTATTTTATACCAATGCTCAGCCCCCCTCTACTTAGGAAACCATGAAAAAGCTGTTAATGGGTGTTGCTCATTTAGTCTAATTTGATAATGTTATTCTTATTCTTTAAAAAATATTTCCCCTTAAATCTTCTTCATAGTATCAACTTTCTGCATTAGAAAATAAGGTGCTGCATATATTAATATACTTTTTTCATAAATTAGAATAACATTTACTCTTTGTAGATTATTGTTTATTTAAAACATCTCAAATACCACTGACTTCCATCTTAATGGGACAAGTATAACAATTCATATATTTGTATTTACAGAAAAAAGAGAGTCATGGAGATTATAATGACATGATATACAAAATTGGTAGCAAGTGTGATCATTACTGTATGCCCAGCATCCTACCAAGCAATAGGTTTATTTCAAACCTTTTGTTTGAAGCTTTCAGCATTTAAGATAGATTTATCCTTTCACCTAACAAAATATAAGTACTGTGCTGAGGAGGAAATTAAAGATAAAAATAAGGATTTTAAATAAGAAGGTGGAATGATCTTTCTTAGGTTTGAAGTGTACCGTTCTGGCTGTTGAAAGATACCAGACAAGGTAGGAAGAAACAAATCCCAGAGAACTTCAGCCATGATAAAGAGATTTTTTTCTAAGGACAATTGGAAAACTTCTTTTTAAGTTCATTTATTTATTTTGGGAGAGAGAGAGAGAACTGAGGAGGGGCAGAGCGAGAGAGAGAGGGAGAGAGAGAATCCTGACCCAAAATCAAGAGGTACATGCTTAATTGACTGAGCCACTCCCTAGAAAATAGGAATAGATTGATCTAAAACAATTTTAAGAAAAAATATTCTTGCTGTCATGTAGGTAATACTTCTGGGTGAGATGTGAATAGAAGATGAGAGATGCATTGCTGTTGTCATATTCTGGATACCTGATACTGGTGGAATGCACTAGAAGTAAGGTAGAAAAGTGGAGAGAAACTCATCACACATGCACAGATAGGGCAAGATGATTATAGAGAGTCTTCTTGAGTTAAAAACTTAAGCAGTTTGGTGAGTATGGTATTGTTTCTACTGATACGTGAAAGATTGGTGTTTAGAGAGATGGAAAAATTATTTTCTAGGACACTTACAATATATATGTGAGTGGGACTCCCAAGAGGAAATTTTAAATGGCAAGTTTGACATACAGAGTTTGCAGCTCTGGGCTTGGCTACAGACATTCATTTCGGAGCTATCAAATACAGAGCGCATAGAGATAGAAGACAGAAGACTTTTGAATTGATTCTGAAATAACATAAATATTGGAGGTAGAATAATAGAAGATGCAAGAGAACAAACTAAGATGGTTTGGCCAACAAAACAGGACAACGTAGGTTAGACATGACTTCAATCAGGCCTACTGGTTAAGTTGAAGAAAGTTAGTATTCCTGGAAAAAGGTCCCCAAGAAATTGACCTCTGGCTTTTCATCATAGTAATCACTTACCTATTGTCTGTGATTATTACCTGTTTCTTGACTTGGTTGGGCAGAAAGGCACAAGGCACATTTCTGGATCTCCAGAACAGTAAGAAGGTATCATTAGGCTAAAAACACACCTTTGTGAAATTGGCAAAGGAAACTTTCTGTCCAATCTGATGGTCCTCATCACCATCAGGTGATTCCATTGGTAGCATGAAGCCTTCATGAAAACTTAAAGTCCTAAAAAGTTTGCCTCTCCTGCATGGAGAATATTAAGTCTCCTGCTTTATCTTGTATCTTCATTCAGTTACACTATTGTAACATTTATATACATTGTAGGAAATTATTTTGTGGCACTGTACACTTTGGTGTTTCCCATAAGCCCCATAACTCTAACGCTGAAATTTGGAAAATTAGATGATTCAAATTTTGAAAATTAGATTTTGCTGTGATAATGTCAAAACCAGCCAGAATGAGCCTTCAGTTACCAGTTTAAAATAAAAAGTAGAAATGTATGCTTCTGTAATAAAAATGTGGGGTTGGTGTAGTAATAATATATGATAAAGACCTTCAAAGGATCCTGCCTGGCCAGTGTGCTCCAACTATTAAAGTTACATGTAAACAAATACTCTAAGACCAACTCACTTCCAATTGCTCTTTTTCTTGTCATAATGTTACTCAGCATGTGAGAGTGGAAGCTATATTACCCTTTTTGGATATTAACAAGGAATTTAACAAGCATTTCATTCTATTCTTATAAACACAATTGAGACATATGTACTGAACATTAGTATAATCTAGTGCCTCTTTAACTAATAGCATAGTTAGGGGAAAAATGTGTTTAATTATCAGGAACTCTGTGATGATTTCATTTAAAATTTTTTTTTTACTTTTACTTATTTTTGAGAGAGAGAGACAGATCAGGAGAAGGGGAGGGGCAGAGAGAGAGGAACACACAGAATTGGAAGCAGGCTCCAGGCTCTGAACTGTCAGCACAGAGCCCAACGTGGGGCTTGAGCATGATGCAGGGCTCGAACCTACAGACTGTAAAATCATGACCTGAGCCAAAGTCAGATGCTTAACTGACTGAGCCACCCAGGCACCGCAACTGTTTACTATTTTAATAAAAGATACAAATAAATCTGAAAAGTGTTATTCAAGCTTATTTTCTCAATATTAAACTTTTGAGTTTTTATTTAAATTCCAGTCAGCTAACATCTATTGTAATGTTAGTTTCAGGTGTACAATTTGGTGATTCCACACTTGCATACAACATCTGGGTCTCATCACCACCAGTACACCCCTTAATCCCCACCCCCTAATTAAGGCATCCCCCTCATCAACCTCCTGTCTGATAGCCATCAGTTTGTTCTCTGTAGTTAAAAATCTGTTTCTTGGTTTCCTCTTTCTCTCTTATTTTTCCCTATGACCTTTTGACTTGTTTCTTAAATTCCACATATGAGTGAGAGCAAATATTTGTCTTTCTTTGACTTATTTTGCTTAGAATAATACTCTCTAGCAACATTCATGTCATTGCAAATAGCAAGATTTCATTCTTTTTTATGGATGGTTAATATTTCATTATATATGTATATGTATGCATATATGAATACATACATATATATGGCACATATATACATGTGGCACACCTTCTTTACCCATTCATTTTTCAATGGACACTTGGAATGCTTCCATAATTTGGCTATTGTAAAGAATGCTGCAACAAACATAGGGGTACATATATCTTTTTTTTTTAATTTAATTATTTTTCTTTATTATTATTGAAGGAAAGTCTTTGAAAAGAGAAGTACTAAAGGATATAGAAACAGAAAGATCAGGAAATGTACCAAATTGACAGTGATTGGCTAAGCAAATGGACAGTCTATAAATCATTGTTTTGGGTTGAGGATTCTTTTTTTTCATATATTTTATTGTCAAATTGTTTTCCATACAACACCCAGTGCTCTTCCCCACAAGTGCCCTCCACCATCACCACCACCTCTTTTCCCCCCTCCCCCTTCCCCTTCAACTCTCAGTTCATTTTCAGCATTCAATAGTCTCTCAAGTTTTGCATCCCTCTCTCTCCCCAACTCTCTCTCCCGCCTCCTCTCCCCCTGGC
>NC_043701.1:25491146-25550887 GCF_006229205.1 Suricata suricatta
TGATATCTCATTGTAGTTTTGATTTGTACTTCCCTGATGATAAGTGATATTGAGCATCTCTTCATGTGTCTGTTGGCCATCTGGATGTCCTCTTTGGAAAAATGTCTATTCATGCCTTCTGCCCATTTTTAAATGGATTATTTGTTTTTCAGATGTTGAGTTTTATAGGTTCTTTATATATTTTAAGTACTAACCCTTTATCAGATGCGCAATTTGCAAATTTATTCTTCCATTCTATAGCTTGCCTCTTAGTTTTATTATTTCCTTTGCTGTGCAAAAGTTTTTGTTTTGATGAACTCCCAATAACTTATTTTTGCTTTTGTTTCCTTTGGCTCAGGTAACATATCGAGTAAGAAGTTGGTAGGACCAATTTCAAAGAGGTACTGCCTGTGATCTCCTCTAAGATTGTATGGTTTCCTGTCCATACAAATTTAGGCCTTCAGTCCTGTTTCAAATTTAGGCCTTCAGTCCTGTTTCAAATTTAGGACTTCAGTCCATTTTGAATTTATTTTTGTGTATGGTGTAAGAAAGTGGTCCAGTTTCACTCTTTTGCATATGGTTTTTTAGTTTTCCCAGCACCATTAGTTGAAAAGACTATTTTTTCCCATTGCATATTCTTTCTGCCTTTATCAAAAATTAAGTGACCATATAGTTATGGGTTTAATTCTGGGTTTTCTATTCTATTCTATTCTATTTAACTGTATGTCTACTTTTGTGTCATTACCATAGTATTTTGATCACTACAGCTTTGTAATATAACTTGAAGTCTGTATTTGTGATACTTCCAACTTTGCTTTCTTTCTCAAAGTTGCTTTGACTATTCAGGGTCTTTTGTTGTTCCATACAAATTTTAGGACTGTTTGTTCTAGCTCTAGTGAAAAATGCTGGTGGTATTTTTATAAGGATTGCATTGTGTAGATTGCTTTGAGTAGTGTAGACATTTTAACAATATTTTTTTTTCAACATCATTTTATTGCTGGGAAAATTGTTAACTATCTCCATATTTTACTCCAAAAAAATCATACCTGTGTATGGGTGTGTGTGTGTGTGTGTGTGTGTTTGAAAGTTATAATTTTTGCTGAAAATTCACTAAGAGCAAGGATTTCTCTAGGAGTAGGAGTAAGATTGTCTAAAGACAAAGTATGTTACATTGTTTCCTAGAAATACCAAGGTTATATCAAGCAAATCAAAGACAGAAAGTGAGAAAGAAATGACAAATCTATGGATATATGACTGTCCTCCACTGCAGGGTTTCCTTTGGTTTACCCATGCTATAGGCATTCATATGCAGAAACCACATGTCTCCATGTCTCACAGGCATCTCAAATCAATGGCTATAAAATCTATTTCAAAATCCACTGAGTGAGATTCTCTCTTCATTCTACATTGTAACACCACCCCATAACCTCAGCTGGAAATGTTGGAGGTACTTTTCTTCTTATAAACTATGGTTCTACATCCTACAAACCCCTTTACTTTGTTTTCCTCTATTTGTACCCACTGCCACTATCCTATATTGTGGTAATACCACTTAACAGTAGGAAATAAATACTTCACTAACATTCTTGCTTGAAATTTTCAATTAGTTAACATGTATCCTGTATACACCTCAGACTATTTTGAAAATCCAAATCTGATCACCTCTTTCTACTATCTTCTTAGTGATTTTTCGATAAACTAAAACTATTGTTCTTTAGGAATTATTAGGCAGGCTGTACCTCCCTTTACATCTACATTCCTTTCTAAAATTTTTCACCTTTGAGTACTACCCATGAGCAATATAGAGGATGTTCAGCTTCTCAAAGGTACAATTATCTCTTTCAACTTTGAAACTTATAACAACTGTAGAGATTAGGCTTAGCGCAAAACCAATGTAAATGTTATAAACTATGGATCAAAACTTAATGTGAAATTAAGAATTATGAGCAATATTTAGTTGATATTATTGCCATTTATATTTTTGTATTAATTCTCCATTTAATACATTATTAAATTTCTTATGTTTCATGGTCATGTGTTGACATAGGTGGAGCATAGATTACTTAGATGACAAAAATTATATGAGCATGATGCAGGGAAGGTATTACCTTGGGGCTATCCACCTCAATTGGGAAGTCTGAATAGAAAGATCTCACTAAAACAAGAGTAAACTGGAAAAAAATAGAGGAAGTCATCAGTTATCAAATTTAAAGACTTCAAAAAAGGGGTGCCTGGGTGGCTCAGTCGGTTAAGCCTCCAACTTTGGCTCAGGTCAGATCTCACCTTCGTGGGTTCAAGCCCCACGTCAGGCTCTGTGCTGACAGCTCAGAGCCTGGAGCCTGCTTCCAGTTCTGTGTCTCCTTCTCTCTCTTCCCCTCCCCCTCTCATGCTCTGTCTCTCTCTGTATCAAAAATAAATAAAAACATCCAAAAAGAGACATCAAAAAATTCCAGGAAGAAAAATACCTGAAGGAATAGAAGAAATTTAATGCCTGGTGATTTTTGGTTTGTAGCTATAGAACTTACCTTGTTGGGTGCTAGATATTTTGCATTCCTAATAATATTCTTGAGCTTTATTCTGGGAAGCAGTTATGTGGGAACAGTTTTATAATTTTGTGTCTTGCTTTTAAGCTTTTTTAACATTTTGTTTAGGGGTAATTTTGTCTCCCTGCTGACATACAACACTCAGTACCGTATCCAAGTCCCAGATTTTCACAAACTGGCTAATGAGAACAGGAATTATTCTGGCCCTGTGTGTGATCTCCAATTATTGTTTCATCTATCTTTCCAGGCTTCAGGGAGGTTTTTTTCATCTACATGCCTATTTTTTTAATTAAACTTTTAATTTTGAGATAATTGTAGATTCATAAGCAATCAGAAGACATAATACAAAGAGAGCTTATGTATCCTTTGTCCAGTCTCGCCCAGTGGCCTCAGTGATGGCATTTGATAAAACTATGTTGTAATATCTTACAGCAGGATAATGATATCAAGATACAGAACATGTTCATCACCACAAGGATCCCTCAAGCTACACACTCACTTTCCTCCCTGTCCCTTTGCCCTTTTTCATACTTAAACTCTGGGAAACATTAATTAACTCAGCATTTCTAAAATTTTTGATTTAAAGAATGTTATATAAATGGAATCATGTAGTATGTAATATTTTTGTGTTTGGCTTTTTCACTCAGTGTAATTCTCTGGAGATTCATCCAGGTTGTTGCTCATATCAACAGGTCATTCTTTTTTCTTCCTGAATAGTATTCCAGGATATGAATGAACAAAGGTTTTTTAAACTCTTCTCCTGGTAAAGGAAATCTTGATTATTTCTCTTTTTGACTATTACAAATAAAGCTTTCATGTACATATTATATGTAGACCTTTGTGTAGACATAAATTTTCATTTCTCTGGAATGAAATTGCTAGGTCATGTTAGTTTCAAGTTTAGTTGTTTTAAGAAACTGGTGGATTGTTTTTAAGAATTGCTCTGCTGTTATATCTTCCCACGAGCAGTGTTCGAGTGATTCAGTAGAAACTTGATCAGTAGAAATCACACCCTCACCAGCATTTGGTATTGACAGATATTTTAAATTTTAGCCATTCTGTTAGGTATGTAATGACAGTTCATTGTGGTTTTAATTTAAATTTCCTTAATGGCTGATAATGTTGAATATATTTTCATGTGCTAATTTGCCATCTGTGTGTCTTCTTCGATGAAATGTTTCTAAGTCTTTTGCACATACTTGTATTTTTACTTTTGTGTTTTGAGAGTTCTTTCTTTGTTCTAGATACTAATCTTTTGTTGAATATGTAGTTTGCCAATATCTTCTCCGTTTCTCTAACTAATCTATTAATTCCATAATTTAAAAAATTTTTTTAACATTTATGTATTTTTGAGAGACAGGAAGAGACAGAGTATGAGCAAGGGAGGGGCAGAGAGAGAGGGAGATAGAGAATCTGAAGCAGGCTCTAGCGTCTGAGCTGTTTGTCTGCTAGCCTGACGTGGCACTTGAATTCACAAACCACGAGATCATGACCTGAGCTGAAATCAGATGCTCAACCAACTGAGCCACACTGGTGCCCCCAAAATTTTTAATTTTGACATCTAACTTATCATATTTTCCCTTTACGGATCAAACTTTTGGTGTTAAGTTTGAGAACTCTTTGCCTGGACCTAAACCCTGCACACTTTTTCCTGTTTTTCCTTTTCTATAAATTTTATAGTTTTACATTTTATTTTTACAACCATGATCCATTTTGAGTTAACTTTTGTGTATGGTGTGAGACTTAGGTTGAGATTCATTTTTTGCCTATACATTTCCAGATTCCCCTCACCACCTTCCCTCCACTGAATTGCTTTTGTCCTTGAATGGAAAGTTAGAATGATGTTCAAAGAGCTATAAAGATATTTTTGAGAAATTATTTATTTCTTTTATGTGAAAAGAAAACTGAGGCTTACCTTATATATTTTAAATGGTGATAATAATGATAATGGTGAAAGTTAGAGAAACAAATAAATAAAATGAAATTGACCATAAAGACACAAAGAAAAGAGAAAAGAAGAAATCTAAAAGAGGAGGAATAGGAGGAGGAGGAGGGACAGAAAACAAAAAGAAAACCAAAATAAGCTCTTTAGAGAATTTTGAAAAGGTAGTGTATCCATCATATAAGAGTAAGATGTTATGAAACCATTTTTGAATTTAAAATAATTGCTAGATGTCTTTTTAAAAGGCATTCATAGGATATTTTTGTGAAATGAGAAAAGCAAAATCCAATTTTAACAACACTGCACTATTTAATTATAGTCAAATTTTATTATACCTATAATGAACACATTGTCAGAAATCACATTCATGGCAGTAGCACCTGATGATGAAATGTAGCTCAGACTAGCTTCTTTGTAATGAATTAAAGTGAAAATTGCTTTGATCTCAAGAAGAAAAGCAGTGCCCAGACATAACCTTCATCTTCTAAGTTTCAGAATTATTAGAAGGATCATTTTATTTTGCTGGGCTATTTGTGAATTTATTTATTTTTTAAATGAGTTGACAGATTTTAGAATTTTGAAGTGAGGAGTAAGATTGAAAGGTAATGGTATTTTTATGGGAAGTCAAAGAAGTTAAATCTAGAGTTCAGTTTATATTTGCCCTTTTATTTACCAAAAATCCAAAAATGTTCTATCATATCATCATAAGGCAACAAAGCACTGTTTATAGTGAAAACTCCAACTCTGAGATTGACAGATAAATCTTGAGTTGTATAGGATTTTACTTTTAGAGAATTTCCTTTTTCCATGATTAACAGGCCTTGTTAAAAGAGGGGTCTGTATGTAAGTTTTAATAATGATACTCAAGTAGGAAAGACTCTACCTGTATTGAAATGTATTTATTGTCTACTAACATATTAAATATTTGGAGCAACCAATAATTTTCAGTGATCCAGTATGTGTTATATGTAAAATACTTGGAGATCTGGTCATAATCCCAGTTCTGCCACCAACTGATTATGACCTTGAGAAAGTATATGTATTTAATTACTCTATTATTGCCCTTGAAAATAAAGGTATGTTTTATTATTTTTGACATTTTAATGGAAGGTTGTTGAAGAGATATAATCTGAAATAATGTGATGAGTACTGTTATCCCTTTCAGAATTTGTCCTGATCCTTGGATGAAGGGTTTTCCATAACTATCCGTTACAATTATTATTAGTAACCTTGAAGTTACTTTTTTTGTATTAGAGTATAATGTGGCTCCAAAATCTGTATAATCTCATTATTTTCAAATATTATTATATCTTCACGCATAGATCCATATGCTCCATTTTGTGATCCATATAAGTGTTCATCAGCATAGCTCTAACATAGGTATGTAAACCATTGCTTAAATTTAGAGCCAGTGATTCTACAAAGAAAATAAAAGTAATTGTTCCTCTTTTTAATCATGTAGGCTCTTTTCAGCTTTATTTTGTATAAAATTATAGTTTGAAAAATGTGGCTATATGTAACTCTTTGAAAAATTATTTTGTATGATAAGTGTTCATATGTATATTTACCCTAATATTTACCTTTTGTGATGGTTTTTTATTCTTTTCTGAATTTGCATTTTTTTTTCCTGAGAATCATTTTTGTTTTGCCTCAAGAACTCATTTTAGTGTTCCTTTTAATAGTGGGTGGCTGGGGTGCCTGGGTGGCTCAGTTGGTTAAGCATCCGGCTTCAGCTCAGGTCATGATCACATGGTTCATGGGTTCGAGCCCCGCGTCAGGCTCTGTGCTGACAGCTAGCTCAGAACCTGGAGCCTGCTTCAGATTCTGTGTCTCCCTTTCTCTCTGACCCTCCCCTGCTCACACTGTCTCTGTCTCTCAAAAATAAATAAAAACCATTAAAAAAAATAAATAAAAATAGTGGGTGGCTGGTAGGAGCTGGGGAGGGGGAGAGAATTGGGAACTGATAGTAAATGGACATAAAGTTTCAGTTAAGCAAGATGAGTAATTTCTAAAGACATATTGTACAATATTGTGTGTTACGTAAGTAATGATACTGTATTGTACAATTGATGTTTTGTTAATATTGATCTATTGACAATAAATTATTTTAACTCTTCTATTTGGAAGACATTTCTTCACATTGAAGAAAATTTTTAGTAGGTCTAGAACTCTAGGTTGGCGATAGTTGATTTCTAGCATTTTAAAGATGTTATTTTTATCAGCTGTGAGTTTAATTGCATACCTTTGAAGAACACATTATTTTCCTGCCCTTGACAGTTTTTAAGATGTTTTTCTCTTTGTCTTTGGTTTTCAGCAATTTCACTATGATGCATTTAGGTGTTGTCTTCTCATTTATTTACTTCCGTTTTGTAGAATTTCTTTGTTCTCTAGCTTGATGTCTTTTGTCAGTCTTGGAAAGTTCTTGACCATTAATTTTTAAAATGTTTCTACTTTTCTTTTCTCTAATCTGGAACACTAGTTACATTATGTCAGACACTTCAATGTGTCTCTTATGTTTCTCTCCAAAGACAGTTTACACTATCATTTGCTAGGCTCAGAGGAGGAGATCACCCTGATACAGTTTAAGACAGAGCTACTGATTTCAGGTTTTGGAGTCCCTTTTTTCTTTTCTTCCTTACTCCCTCTCCTTCCTCCTCCTCCTTATCTTTTCTCCCTCCTTCCTTTTTCTCTGTCTCTCCTTCTCTCCCCCTCCCCTTACCTTCACTCCTGCCTTGTAGCTTTCCATTAGTTGCAAATGTGAATTCTGAAAATTTGTATAGAATCTTTCCTGTTTAGTGATTTCTGGATCTTAAGTTTTGTGTTCCCAATACAAGGAACTATTATCCCAAATCTCTCTTCGCAATTAGATATTTCTACTTGGCTTCTTAGTCCCTTACCGTTGGCCAAGGTATTACCCTTGTAGAGTATCTGTTATATTTCTCTTTGTTACCGTTTCTTAGGGATCTAATTCATCAACTTTTGGATACCTTGACCATCCCAAACTCAGTATTTGTCTCTGAGTTTCTCAGAGATATCTTCACATATGCTGTATTTTTCATTTGTTAGCAGAGGTTCTTGGAAGTGCTTACTTCTCAGTGTTTTGCCTCATCCAAAAACTTGGTAAGCATCCCAAGGGCAAGTGGCAAGCTCAAAGTTGGGGTTACCTCTATATGCTTCCCTAATTTCTAAGATCTACCCAATGCCTACAAACAAAGCTTGGGCTAATTTTAATGAGTATGCAACACTAAACCATGAACAAAGGAAGGAACAACACAGCAGAGCAGCATTCTGTCCTGAGTCAAAACAAAATTTAAGGGTAAAATATGTGTAGCCTGTCTGGAGAAAAAGGATTATTTTGCTTTGACTAGCACATAATATGTAAATGAATTGGTGTTATATACAACTAAACAGAGAGGAGGCAGAACATGTAAAGAATATTATGCCATTTGAAAGTGCTAACATTCTTTCCTCAGCCTTTTCTAGTCAACTGTGTAGAAATGTTAACAACCTAGCATCTGGGTGTCTTTCCCATATTGAGTCTATAATACTCTGCATTTTGTTCTTTTTTTGTCTCTGAGTTACTCTTCCAGATCTGTGCTTCAGATATCCTGATATCTGAGTGAAGTGCTTTGAATTAGAGCAAAGAAATCAAGAAATAAAAAAGAAAAAGAAAATAACATTAGTTTATGATTTTTCCAAATGCATTTTGGCCATGGGTATTACATTTTAAATATGTAATCATATTTTATGCTTTACTATTCTTTTCACCTTGAAAATTTCTGACAGTAGACTATTAAAGTATAAGTTGGCAGTTTATATATGCATGTAAGTCAGATAAGGTGATAGGTATGTGGTCTTCCTTTTAAGAATATTATCTGAGAAATAGAAATTTTGTCTCCTTTTGCTTCAGATTTGCTATAAACAAGCCAAATGTGGTTTTCTTTGGCAGGAATAGTCTTTTCACTTTTTTTAGTTGTAAAATTTTAGCTAGCCCATATTGTAGCTTTCTAAACTTGATAATACTGGCTTCCAGTTAAACAATAATATATAAACCATGTCAACCATATCTGGGATTCACAAAATGAGTATTCAAGAAATAAAATTTCTTTTGGTTTATAGTTCCCTTAATCCTTCAGAAACGATCACAAATCCAAATTATGTTCTCAGTGTTAAGTTTTGTGCTGGGATCTCTTCTGTAGTAGATAAAAGAGCTATAAGACTATGTGATGCAAGATGCTTCCCTATAGGATACAAAACAGAAGGTGTTAGACAACAAAGCATAAGTTGCCCAGATTTTGCATTGTATTGTGTGAAAATGGTCTCTACAGATATTTCCCTTCAGTATCAGGGTATTTATTGTCTTATCATTTGATTTCTACTTATTGTCATTCAAATTACATAATATCAGGCATTTGTTGTTTTTACAAGATATTTTATAGAATTATTCTTTTAAAAATGCATGATGGCAGCGTTAACAAGGTGAGTGTCCAGTAATCTATAAAGCATATAACTACACTTGATATCATGGAGATTCTTTCTCATGTTATATGGCATATGTGAACAAATGGGCAATTCTGAATAATGAGTACCATATTAAACAATGTTTCACAGTTTTCAACTGTATCATCCAGAAATAATCAGAAAATAAGGAATTCTTTATTTTTAAATTTTTAATTTTTAAATTCCAGTATAATTAACATACAGTGTTATATTAGTTTCAGATGCACAATATAGTGACTCAACAGTTCTATATATTACTCAGTGCTCATCATGACAAGTGCACTCTTAATCTCCCTCACCATTTTTACTCATCCCCTATCCATCTCCCTTTTGGTAACCACCAGTTTGTTTTCTAAAGTTAATAGTCTGCAATTTTTTTCTTTGTCTCTTTTTTCTTTGCTTGTTTTTTTTTCTTAAATTTCATATATGAGTGAAATCATATGATATTTTTCTTTCTCTGACTGACTTATTTCACTTAGCAGTATAGCCTCTAGATTCATCCATGTTGTTGTGAATGGCAAGATTTCATTCTTATTTTTTGTGGCAGAATAATACATATATACATATATGTAGCCTACCTTCTTTATTCATTTGTCAATGGACACTTAGGTTGCTTCCATAATTTGACTATTGTGAGTAACTCTGCAATAAACATAGGGGTGCGTATATCTTTTTGAATTAGTGTTTTTGTATTTCTGAGTAGATACCTAGCAGTGCAATGACTGGATCATATGGTAATCCTATTTGTTTTTTGAGGAAGCTCCATACTGTTTCCCACAATGGCTGCACCTGTTTGCATTCCCATCAATACTGCAAGAGCATTCCCCTTTTACCACATCTTTGCCAACACCTGCTGTATCTTGTGTTGTTGATTTTAGCCATTCTGACAGGTGTGTACTTGATTTGTACTTCCCTGATGATAAGTGATGTTTAGTATCTTTTCATGTATCTGTTGGCCAATAGGACTTTTTTTGTTTGTTTGTTTTGGGGCATCTGGGTGGCTCAATCTTTTAAACGTTGGACTTCATCTCTGATCATGAACTTGCAGTTTGTGAGTTCAAGACCCACATCTGGCTCTGTGTGGACAGCTCAGAGACAAGCCTGCTTCAGATTCTGTGTCTCCCTCTCTCTTTGTTCCTCCCCAACTTGCACTCTGTCTCTGTCTCTGTCTCTCTCAAAAACAAAATAAAGATTAAAAAAATTAAATAAAAATTTAAAAACAAAAACTTTTTAATGTTTATTTTAGAGAGACAGAGACAGAGCATCCATGGGGGAGGGGCAGAGAGAGAAAGGGAGATACAGAATTTGAAGCACACTCCAGACTCCAAGTTGTCAGCAGAGCTTGATGTCAACACAGAGCTTGACACGGGGCTTGAAACCACAAACTGTGAGATCATAACCTGAGCTGAAGTCAGTCACTTGACTGACTGAGCCACCCAGATGCCCTGGCCAATACAGGAATTATGTGGCATAGTTCTACTTCATTTAGAAGAGACACCCTTTACTAACTTCATATAAAGAAGGATGTGTGCAAAACTCCATGCTGCTAAGTTATCTGGTCTTCAATAATAGATAAGGCTTTGAGCTTTGGGGATACCTACTGCTTTACATTCTGAACTTCAGAGTGTCTACAGAAGATGGAGGATACTCCAAACTTCAGAAGAGAATGAACTTTCCTTATTCAATATCTTATAGGGTATTATCTCTCATAGGTATGAAGAAAGGTCTTGATGTCATTTAGTGATTCACAGTGGCCTTTCTGGGACTACTTTAAATAGGTAGTACCCTTTCTGTGGGGTGCTTTGGAGATACAGAGCTTTCCCCATATTATAGTGTACAGATAATCAGAGCTAGCCTCGTGCTATAACAGGCCTAATGGGCAGTCTTTTGGGTCTCTATCCCATTTAGAGGTGCTATGATTTGTGCAAGATCATCACCATCAGTAAAGTAGAGGAGAGACTGAAAATGTAGTGAAAGGAAATGGGAAAGCCTATCCAATGAAGTATTTTAAGTTTCCAACTGTTCTTTCTGATTTACTCAAGATTCATTCTAAGTATGTTTTATTTATATTATTCTTACTTCTAATTTTCCTCTGTCCTCTAAAACTAAATATTGGACATGTTCAGGACTTCTGAGAACTTAGGAGCTGAGGCCTTGTGGGTCAAAGAGTGGGCCATAGTGCTACTTAGGCCACACATTTTCAATTTCTTTTGTCACATGTTCATTGTTCAGGACAAGATTATGGCAAATTATACCATAGATATATTCACACATGTACTCCAAATGAGCAAGATGAATTCTAAGCATATCCATTAGATCATTTTAGTTACTAGTCAGACTTTAATACTGCTTCAAATAATGGTTACTGGCAACTACTTTTACTCTTTTTAATTCACTAATAGTATTTTGGAAGGTGCTCCTAAAAACTGCTTTATCAAACATAAATTTAAAAAGTACATTATTTTCAGTTATTCTAGAATGCAGATTTTCTCTGGCAGGGTTCATCATTCTCCTTAAAAAAGATGCTTTGTTTTAATCATTTCCTTTTGCAGATAAGCAATGGGCATTTCATTATTGTTCTATTCAAGTATACTTGTTTCTCCTCCTGTCTAGTTAAAAAATTTATATTAATAAGTTCAAACTGGAAAAAAAAACTGAGCATAGAATGATCATTGCAGAAAGCATCACCACTATCACTTCATATTTTCCTCTACATCTCCTTATCATCACACAATCAACACTCCACTGTAAATTGTTTTAATATCTTGCCTCCCTTTATTTTGTGGCTTCCTTGACAGTAGGAATTAGACTTTAAGTCCGTATTCCAATTGCCTGAAACAATATCCAATAGATGTGAGTGGAACAGAAGGAAAGGACAGTAAAAGGAAGGAAACTTGTATGATAGAAAGAAAATTATTTATATTAGCATTCCAACAGAAACCTCTATTTGTATGGGACTTAGGCTTTAAGTCATAAAATTTTCAGTTTGTTCATTAAATTTAAGAAGTAGACATGTATGGTTGAAAGAACAATATCTGAGTTGGGAGACTGCTTTTGGGTGCCATTCAAATCTCTGAATATATTTGCAGTTTCAAAAACAATATTACTGTATAATTTAATATTTTGGTAATGAAAATAAAAATATTTGATGTTCTGTCTAAATTACAAAGACAACAATGGTTTATATTGGCTCACCAACGTTTTACTGGGATCTGGCAATAATGTCAGTATATTATATGTGCTATTTCTATTAACCCCCAACTCAAAAAACCCCCACCCCAAATCCATGATGTTGATATTAGTCTTAATGACCTTTTACCATTAAGATATAAGGATTTTAAGTAATTTAAGTAAGTGATAGAGCCAGGGTTTGAGTTTGAGCAGTCAGAATCTAGAATCTACACATTTATTTTGGATTGCTATGTTATATAAATAAAAGCTAGGCCTGTGTTTAAAACAGTGAAAAAAAATGGAAAAATAGCAAATTATATTTTAGTTCAAAATTTAAGCATTAGGTTTTAAATTTATTATTTTCTGTATTTTCAGTTGTAATCATGTGAAATATCATTGTAAACAAAGTATTTGTATAAAAACTTACTGTTTGCATTATTCACCATTTCTTTTTCAGATTACAGTTAGAAGAAACTGGGTAATATTTTCAACACAAAGCAAACAAATATCTATTTTAAGACATTGGGGAAAACAATGAGTCAGGTGAATTAGTCAGGTATCTTCCTGATTTCTAAGCAGTGGAGTTAAGAATAAGAGTAGCCAAGGTGAATTTCTGAAAAAGAAGAGAAGCTATACAGCTTTATGTGTGGTGGTCTTTCACAAGTTAGCATAGACTTATTCATAACTATTTGATTGGATTCTTTGGATGGTCATTATAATTGTGATTTTAAATTTTTTAATGTCAGTAGTAGGAAGTAATTAATTTTCATATATCAATCTGTATCCTGTAATTTTGCTGAATTCACTGATTTCCATACTTATCTCTAGGTGCTCTTACTTTCTGTGTTGTCTGCTAAAAAGGTAAGTTTTATTTCTTACTTGCAATTGTTATACCTTTATTTCTTTCTCTTTTCTTATCGCTTAAGCTATGATTATAAATTCACTGTTCAGCAGAAGCGGTCATAGAGGATACTTTTTTTCTTTCAGGAAAAGGCTTTCAAAGTTCGATGAAATGTGATATATGCAGTACCTGTTTTTGTAGATAGCCTTTATAAGATTAAGGTAAGCTTTTATAAGATAAGGAAGTTTTTCTCTACCATTAGTTTTTTACATATATTTATGAAGAAAAGATGTTGAATTTTAAGGAATGCTAATAAGATTACATGATTTTTCTCCTTTATTCTGTCATTGATAGGAACTTGTACATTAATTTTGAATTGTTAAACCCCAATACATACCTGAAATAAACACAATTAGTCATGATATATTCTCATATTATACAATTTTGGATTATTTTTGAGAAGTAAATTTCCCCTTCACAATTTTTTCTTTAGTTTATTTATTTTTGAGAGAGAGAGGCAGAAAGAGCACAGTAGAGAGAGAGGAGGACAGAGGATCTGAAGTGGGCTCTTCACTAACAGGAGAGAGCCCCATGCAGAGCTCTACCTCACAAATCATGAGATCATGACCTGAGCTGAAGTCAGATGCTTAACTGACTGAGACAGGTGTTCCAACAATCTTAGATTTTTATTGTCAATAATTTGTGATATTAACATTTCTGTTCTATCATACTTCAATTATTATTCAGTTAAAATGTTTTCTACTTTTATTTGTGGTTTCTTTTTTGATCCATGAGTTATTTAGAAGGTCATTGATTAATTTGAAAATATTTGATGAGATATTTAGATAAATTTTATTAACTTGGCTTAATTTCAATCCTTTGAAATTCGTTGATATCAGAATTATGACATGGTATATGGTTAACTTTGGTAATATCCCACATTAATTTGAAAATAGTATATATATTTTTTTTAATTTTTAATGCTTACTTATTTATAAGATATAGAGAGACAGAGTATGAGCAGGGGAGGGGCAGATAGAGAGATACAGAGAGACAGATCTGAAGCAGGCTCTAGGCTCTGAGCTTTCAGCACAGATCCCAACATGGAACTCAAACTCATGAGCCATGAAGTCATGACCTGAGCCGAGGTTGGAGGCTTAACCAACTGAGCCACCCAGGTGACCCGAAAAGAGTATATATTCTTAAGTTCTTGAGTTGTTCTATGTTTACGAAGTCGATCATATTTCATAATCAGTTTTTCCAATTTTTCTATAGCTTACAGATATTTCATCTTTTTATTTTATAAGGTACTTTGACACATTAAGAGTTGTACATCTCCTTTTAGCTCTGGAAATTAACATCACACCTGCGAATTTAGAACTGTTACATGTTCCTGGTGAGTGACTACTTGTATTGTTTTTAAATGCCCCATTGTACCTCTAACAATGACTTTATTATTAAAGTCAATTGTGTCTGATACTAGTAGAATCAAGCAAACTTTGATTATTGTTCACAGTTATATTTTCTTTGAACTTTTAGTTCTCAAGTTTGTGTTTACACCTGAGGTGTATCTCTTGTGAGAAGAGTGAAAATAAAGTCTCCAAAACAACAGAGGCTCACCAACCATTTTTGTTTCTGTGCCTCTCAAGTTACGAATATCCTGCAAAGTATGAGAACAACAACAACAAAAAAGCAAAAGCCATATATTTACAGATAGAAGTTGTAAAGTATTATTTCTGAGAAATAAAAATATGCAATTTTATCCTTATATACTCTAAAAAGGCCATCATTATTTTCTTGCTTAAACATATATGATTAAACATTAAGGTAGTAAAATAGCTTTCCTTAGTTTAAGTTTGATAAAAAGTTTTTTTATTTTCAAATAATTATTTTATGCAGTTTTGCAGTGTGGTTCCTGATTATGCTTTTCTCATAAGTGGCTTTCTCTTTCCCTAGCTTCTCCGAATATGGTATTGTTATTACCTAGTTAAAATGACTTAATATCTGTTACTTGGTTACATGGTAATGCCCATTTCTTTAACATGTGAAAAATATAGTTGCTGCCTAGATCCCCTAATTCTTCTTTTTAAAAATTCTTTAATCCTATATTGCAGTTCTTTGAACTAAGTACAGGTGTCTGTGTGTTTTGAACAATCTAATCCTCACTCCAGTAAGGCTATTTTCATACTACTCTTAGATGAATCCTGTTTATTGAACACTGTGAACCTGTGTATTTCTTTGGAGCAATATTTGACCACATCTCTCATTCTTATTCTGATATATGTAAACTCCTAAACTCATACCCACCAAATACCTTGCCTTTTTGTCTGTTATTAACATTTATTACACTGCACTGAATTGCCTTACCTGTTCACTAGAAATAATTTTGGGGGCAAGGATATGTTTTTCATCTCTGTATCTTTAATTACTAACACCTATATAACAGTGAACAGTTTTTGTAAAGTGGATGAATTTTTTTAAGTAAAAAATCATATCTTAAAGTATTGTTTGCCACTAGCAGCATCCCCTAGCAGCACTGATTTGGAATATGAGCTGACAATCAAATGCATGATTCACAATAGGCATTTCTGAGAGTGTGTAAACTACTTTACTTTAAGAAAACCACAATCCCAGGAATGCCTTAGCTTTTATACAGCTGGTCACAAACTGCCCACTCATGTACCTATGACTGGTGTGACTAGCCCCTTTGTAGCTACATGCTATTAATTTGAGTTGCTGATTACATGATAACAGATAAATGGGCTGATACGGTCTTCATCTTGTTTTTAGTATACATAAGCTACTCAGAATTATTTGAGTTACAAAGAGTCAAAATCTAGAGGCTAGAGGAAAGGAAAGGCTAGGGGAAAACAGAGCCACTGTTAAGTCTTCTCTTCTGTTGCCAAGTGATTCCCTTGGGTGAGCAAATTAAGAGCATTTTGGAAAAAGGAAGCTAGAATCTTTTCAAACAAGAAAGGAAAAACTGTTCCTTCCATTACTAGTTCCTCAGGGCAAGACTGTTGAATCATGGGAGTCTGTGCTTTGTTTCATAAAATGACCTGAAACGCACAGGTTTCAGCGTCGACTTTCAGGGCCAATTCCCAACTGCCAGTTTCCCAATTCATCTTGTCTATAGCTGCATTTATGACAAACAATCAGGATAGAAGTTTAGCATCTTATTAATGTATTTAATGAGGATTGTCGATGGTTGATGGTTAAGAAGTAGCATCAAGCAAATGCTAATAAGTGGGCATATTGCTACACTAATTTTTAGGTCCTTGCAGAGAATTTCAACTACTATTCATATTGATAATGATTCATATTCATATTCATATTGAGTGAATTGTGATACATTCAAAAAGTTCAAGGATTCCCGAATGATTTAAAAAATATTTTTTTGGCTTTAACAAGATATTAAAGACTAGTTAAAACAGATTTTCCAATTCAAAAAAAATATTTTTCTTTGGTATCACATACATGTATAAACAAGTATTATAGGATTCTCCAATCTTCAAATTTATAAGATATTTTTCTTTGTCATAAAAAAGATACTTACAACTCTATCAAAGGTGTTTAATAATTTACATACCTACATATAGTTTTAGTATTCATGAGATCATAGAGATCTTTTAAATATAACATGTATTTTTATTTTCAAATTGTATACCTCTCTAGACTTTTGAACATTTTCCTTTTTAAAATATACTGAATCATGAGATTCTATGCATAGTGGAGAAGATGACATATTTCAGAAATAAAAATGCTGAACACAATCTCAAAAGAAGCAAATGAAGATTCCACAGGGACAGATCACTGGGAACAGCAAACAAGACCACACTGTATTTTGTATTTTGGCATCATGTAAAACATCACTTGCTGCTGCCTTCACAGCATTCCCATTGGGACAGAGCAGCAATGACTTGCTGACACGCCCCTTCTTGTAAGATCATGGAAATATCCTAGATTATTTCCAATTGTTTATGGGCATCATTTAAGAGATTGCAGCTGTGGCTTCACTTGCACTTTCCACCTGTCATATGGTAATTGCCTCAAAATTAACACTGTAAAAGGAAGCAAAGATTCTTAAGAGATGTATTTGGCCCCAAATTAGCCAGATATGTACATAAATATGCTCATTTTCCCATTAAGAAGAGAGCCATAGAGGGATGCTCTTCTGCTCTTGGCAGATGGCGATAGAAACTCATCAGTTACTCTCATGCTGCCTTGCCATAATCCTAGGGAAAAAGAATTTATCATCTACTGGTTAGATTTATAGCACTTAAATTATGATATCTTTTAAGTAAAGGCCAGAATTATCATCAGGGGAAGATGGATTAAGTGTGTTATCCATTATGTAAGCAAATGCCGAAGGTGAAACATTGCATTTAGAATTCAAGCGAAATAAAGAAGCTGCAAGATTGAGGTTTTATCTCCCAAAATTATCCAATAAGCTCATTAAGCCTTTTGAGGAGGGGTAAAGTATAAATAGAAAGGCAGACTGGCAATAATTATAGCTTTATACATACACTTAATTGGAATGAAACTCTTAAATCATGCATAATAAAGTAGTATGATTTAAGAATTTCATTCCCATTAAATGTGCATTTTAGGTTCTTGTCTTAAGTGTGAACATAAAAGTTCATCTAAATGTTATGATTTAACATGAGAACTAAAGTAGATAAAATGAAAAAAATAGGCCCGGATTCTGAGGAGAATAGTATCTTTGATGCTGCTTCAGTTTCTAAGGCAGATAGTTGAAAAAACGACTTTCTTTAGGAAAACCAAACCAAACAAAACCTGTATGTATATTTTTTACTGAAACCTATCAGAACATTTAGTATGCAAACAAGTTATTTAGCTATCTCTATAAACATATTAGCCTATATTTCCAATTTTGTGGTGTGAACATTCTACAATCTAGAACTAAGATGTGAATCAGCAATTATGAAATTTACATCCTATGCAAGATGCATCCTTTCCTTTAACTTATCATTTCTTTATTTTCCCTAATTCTCCTTCAAGCACATATCATAGAATTTCCCAAAACTGAGTAGTTTCTGTTTACTCTCTTTTATGTTCTCCCTTTGGAGATTTTGTAGCATACATTCAATTCTCACATTTAGAGGAATGAGGTGAATTCTGTCATGACATATTCAATAGGTACCCAACATCAGTCAAATGTATAATTTCGACAGAGAGATCACTATTTATTTTTTAAATTTTCATCAATAGCACTGCAATTCTATCAGGTTTGAAAGTTTGAGGAAGCCCAAATCTATCTACTTTTGAACATAGGTCCATTTAAAAAGTCAAATATTCTTTACTACTTTCACACGCCATTTTTATGTTAAGAGGAATATAATAGGATACATTTAAAAATGAGAAAAAAGACTCATAAGATAACTCAGGAGTTAGGCTTAGAAAATCTTACATTTAAAACGTTTAAGTAATTAAATAAATGCCATGCACAGGGGGAATAGCAGATGATTTATTGGGACTTGGAGAATCAACTGAGGCTCTTTAGAGAATACTTCATTTGAGTTTGGGTTGTGAAAATTAAGTAAAATTTCAGAGAAAAATATTTCAGATAGAGTGTCATCAAAACCCAAAAGAGTCAAAGCATAAGGCATATACTAGCTAGAGCAAGGAGTCATTGTGAGGCATTAAGAGAAGATGAGATGAGAAAGATGGACTGGGAATAGAATGGAACAAGCCATCATTCTATCCCCAAAAAGTATACTTAATGAAATAGTCATGAAGAACTAAGAAAGGGATGGATATGTTGTGACTTCTTTTATAATGATGACACCTTTTGACAGCTGTTGTGGAATGAATTGTGTTCCTCCAAAAACACTGAGTATCTATAAATGTGAACTTATTTGGAAATGAGGTCTTTGCAGATGATTAAGTTAAAATGAAGTCATTAGAATAGACACTAATCCAATATAACTGGTATCCTTATAAAAAGGGGGAATTTAGACAGAAACAGATATTTACAATGGAAAAGATGACGTGAAGGTACTGAGAGAACATCTAGAAGCCAAGCAATGCTTGCAGCTACTAGAAACAGGCATGGAACAGATTCTCCCTCACAGCCCTCTGACACCTTGAATTTGTACTTCCAACTTTTAAAATTATTAGACAATATAAGCCACTGTTGATTATGCCACCTATCTTGTGGACTTTGTTTTAGCATCTCCAGGAGACTAATTCAGCAGTTTTGTGGGTTATGGATGTTAAGGTCTGAAACTGGAGGCAGAAAAAGCAGTTAAGTAACTGCAATCGTTTGCAAATAAGTGGTGATGTCACAAGAAAATGTAGAAAAGGAAATGGTGGTCCATATATGAGAAATACTTTAACAAAGAAATATTAAGATTTCCAGTAAATTAATTGTAGAAGAGGTAAAGAAAAGAAAATATAATAAGGACTTATAATTTTCCAGTTTTGCCCATTTAGTTCAAGGTTGAATAAGAAACAAATATGAGACAGTCATATTTGAGTCACCTGGAGATGGAAGAATTGATGTTGTTTTAGAAATGTTTGAATTTGAAGTAACTCTGAATCTTTGATTTGTTGTTTTAATATATGAAAAAAAGTCTTGGTTGGACATAGGAATTTGAGTTCTATTACCATTCGAAGCAATGAATTTACATAAAGTGGAGTGGAGGTAAAATTTGCTTAGGGTAAAACTCTAAGGAGAAACAATATCTAAAGACTAACTGATAAAGAAGGATTTTGTTCCAGAAACTCAGAGGTAGTCAGGCAAATAGAGGACCTCCACAAGAGAGAAATGTTAGAGAAACCAAAGAAGAAAACAAGTTTCAGACAGATGGAATGGAAAACATTTAAAATGCTAATTGAAGATGAAGACAGAGAAGTATCCATTAAATTAGGCAAATGGATCATCATTGTATAACCTGATGATCATTGTTGGAAAAGAATACATACACACTTCTGCTATATTAGCATATTCATCCAAGAAATAAGAAAGGCATCTGTCTCAGAATAGCAAAGTAGGTGAGGTAATTCATTTTCCTGTTTCTTCCTCAACTTAGTTTCAGACTTCCAAATATTTTTATTGTCACTTTCTTGTTGGTACAATTATAGCCCATTAAACTTATTCTCTGGATATAACTCTTTTGATGACACAGTTATTGAACTGTGTGCCAGAATCTTCTATTACATTGTGATTCCCATCTTAGATCTTGCCTCCCTCCCCTTTTTAAAGGCTTTACGTCACTTAGAGAGGTTTCATATTCAAGTCAAAATTTAGAAAAAGGTACAGAGATTTCCCACATACCTTCTGCCCCCACATATGCATAGCCCCCTTATTATCAACATCTCCCATCAGAGTGGCACATTTATTACAATTGATAAACCTACACTGGCACATCATAATCACCCAAAGTTCATAGTTTACATTATGGTTCATTCTTGGTATTGTAATTATGGGTTTTAACAAATTAATAATGACATATATATATCATTATAGTATTGATGGGGTTTTGTTGTGACAGTGGGATTCAGAGCCAACAGCCAAGAAAGAATTCTTGAAGACATCTTTAGTGCAAAATGTGATTTTTTTTAAAACATAGGGGCAGGACCTGTGGTCAGGAAGAGCTGCACTAGGATTGTACAGAGTGACTGCTTATATGATGTGGATTTGGGGGAGGTAAAGTCAAGAGGAAGTTTCTTAAAGGGCTTTCCATATGCTAAAGAAGATTTACAGATTACTGAAGGACTAGCTATTGTCAAGCTAAAATTGTTTCTGCCCCCTCCCTCAACTGGGAAAGCATTGTCATTAAGATAGTAGGGAGTTCCTGAAGATAAGGCTATAGATGAGATATTTGTAAATTGATGGAGACTTATCAGTTTAACCATTTGTTTTCTGCCCTTTCCTTTGTTCTTGAGCAGCCTGAAATGCCTGAAGACTGTCACACATATCCCACCTTGGGGGGGGACTGGAGGTCTGGGGTGTAGCTGGACGTATGTTCCCTTATCAGTATCATACAAAGTATTTTGACTGCCCTAAAAATTATCTGTGTTCTACCTATTCATCCTTTTCCCTCCCTCATTCCTGGCAACCACAGATCTTTTTACTGTCTCTATAGTTTTTAGTTTCCCAGAATGTCATAAATTTGGAACCATACAGTATGTAGCTTTTCCAGACTGGTTTCTTTTACTTAGAAACATGCATTTAAGTTTCCTTTGTGTCTTTTCATGGCTTGATAGCTTATTTACTTTTAATACTGAATAAATTCCATTGTCAAATACCCAAGGAGAACATTTCAACTATAATTAATAGTTAAAACAGCTAAGGACAAAGATATCAGGAAATACTTGAACTTTTTTCCTGTTCCAGGGATATACCTTGTCATTGAAGACTGTGCCTATCCTAAGATAGATTGCTTCATTTGGCTTTTCCTGTGGTCTTCAAGGACAGCAGGAATAAAGGGCATTAAAAAAAAAAAAACACTCAACTATTGCAAAGTTAAGAACAAAAGCAAAGAATAAGGATGTCAATACCTATTACTGATAAACAATAATTAAGTAGGAATTAAATGTTCAAATTAAGAAAATATCTGTGGAGTAATTTCTCTTCTCAATTCAGTAAAAGTCATAAGGTATTGTTGTTATAGGTCAACTTATGGAATGTAATATGTCAACTTATAAGACCTCAGAGAGCTTACTGTGTATAGGTTCAGTTTCAACTCCCATTCTGATGAATAATTAAAGATTGGGCCATCTGGAAAGACCCTCAAAATGTAACTCGATAAGGAACGTTGTAACCTGAAGTTTAACTTGTTTTTCAAGATTCTGTTAAGTAACCCCACCCTTCTACTAAGACCTGGCTGAAGCAAAGTCCACAGGTGAAAGTCACCTGTCACTGTCTCTCACGGTATCTTAGGTGTCTAACTATGATTGGTCGTTCTAAAGGGACAAAGAACCTTAAAATGATAGGTTTCTGCCAAAACTAACGTCTGTGGTCTGTGTATTACAGTGTAAATGGCTACAATGTAAATGCTGTGAATTGTAATTGGTTAACTAAATCATGACACGTTCTGTCCATATAATCTCACTGCCGCCTTTGTTCCAGCCATTCTCTGCTCCTTGACACCAGGGAGATCAGGTTTGGCTGGCTGTAATTAAAGCATGCAGCCATGAATAAAATTATGCCTCGCTTCTATTTGGCATTGGTGGTCTTTTCGTAATCACCCCTGCAACAGTATTTCTATTTTATTTTTTTAATATATTAAGAGAATATACATTAACTATATATAAAATGAGAAAATCCTGTATGCTTTTATTTTCCCCACCCTTTAATTTGCTGGACACCAACAGATCACTGAGAGGAGGGAGGGTACATGCATCATCATTCTCCAAGGAAATTTAAGAAACACATCAATACTTGGACCCTACCCAAGGCCTACTGAATTATAATTGCCAGAAGGTATTTAAAACAAATAGCAAACACTCTTCAGCTTTTTCTCTCATAAATAACTTTTTAATGACAACTTGATAGACCTTCAGCAAGGCTAATTTCAAATGTGTCAATCACCAAAAAATAATACAGAAAGGAAGTAAACAACAATAGACGATTTTTGAGAACTTTGAGGAAATAAATAAAGCCACTTTTGTGTATTTGTAAGTAGAGGCCAAACAGTCATTTACTTTAAAAACAAATTTTAGTATAATTTCCAAATATTCTATCATTAAATAGGGAAACCAATTATTTCTTATCATTTTTTCCTTTTATCTAAACAAGATCCTAACAATCTCCCTTTTCTTCTTCGTATGCATTATAAACTTACTCTCCTTTATTAATAAAACCTGACCAATAACTATTGTTTGTGTTAGTGTGTATCTAGATTAGTCTCAAACAGGAAGTGAGCCAGGAAAAGGGATGTGGTAAGAAAAATGATGCACTCCAGAACATTAGGGAGAGGAGAGAGCTTTTTATTTTTAAGTTTGGTTATTCTAGGGGGTTGAGAGGTAGAAGTAGAAGGAAAGAGAGAATGCCTATCCCCAAGAGAATCCCTAATGTGGAGCTCAAACTCATGAACCATGAGATCATGACCTGAACTGAAACAGAATAGAATGCTTACTGGACTGAGGCACCCAGGCGCCCCCAGGGAGAGAGCTTTGAATTCAAATGAGAAATGTGTGCTAAGTGATCAGTAAATACTAGTTAATTATTTAAATTAACATTATTAAATGTGTTAATGGATAATTGTGTCCTGCGTCTGTAATGCCTCTGTGTAGGGCAGAAACAATTGGAATAATGTGCCTAAAACCAGTTTAGCTAATTGGAAAACTTCTGAGTCAGCATCTAGATTGGAACAAATCTGGTAACCCTCTCCCTCCAAAGGATCTTCTTACATGGGATCTAAGGAGTCAGCTGGTAAGACCTTATCTGTGTCTATATTTGTGACGTAGGCATATGTTGCTATGGCTGGTAGAGTAGTGGGGACTGCAGGCAGAAGGTGACACATGCTAGCTTGGAGAAGGAGTTTCAGGTATATCTGGAGGGAATTCTTTATAAGGCAGAAGTTACAAATAAAATAACCTGAATTCAACAACTGAGCCCAAACATCACTGATTCTCCTCAGAATGGAGTCCATCAGGACACAGATATCTGTGTTTCCTGAGAAGAGACACAGTAAACTAAAAATGCCTTGCTTTAATGTTTCCAGAAATGATGTTAAAACTGATCAAAATTGGAATGTAAAACATTTGGGATAGAGCCAGTCTTCCCACTTCAAAAAAGTTTGCTGTGCCATTGGAGCACAGGAATATTAAATGTTCCCTTGGGTTGGGGTGCAGGAATCTGTTTTTGCAGAAGGGGCAGGGCAGTGGCAAAATGTTTAAATATGGATAGTGTCTGAAGCCATACCATTCTTCTGACTTAACGTGACAAGCAAAGATTGAGTTACCCATCATCCATCCAATCCACTGCTCTGGAGAGTGATAACTGAAATATTTATATCCCAGAATCACTTGAAGCTAGTATTTCTCATGTGGGCTGCAATCTTGGGTGAGATTTGGAGTCAGCATTAAGCCATTGCGATAGCAACAATATGCACAAAGACTGGACCTTTATGGTCACAGATGATGGCAAGTGCATCTGAGTTTTACACAGCAACTTGGAGTATCTTGATATTTACCTTTAGTTCATATGGCTGCAGAAGCTAAGCTCTAGGTGGTAGTAGCTGTGATATTTCTGACTATATTTTCTGTTCAATTTCTTAAAATATAAAATTGCTCCAAAAGTAAAGTCTATGAATTAAAAGGAAATACTTTCAAAACAAAAGTATAATCCATGCAGTCCTTATCATCTCAACTGCTGCTGCCTTCATCTAGATCACTATCACTTTTCATATTATTTAGTCCTGCTCCTATATGGCATGTTCTCACTATAGAGGCCAGAGTGATCTACTTAAAGCGTGTTTTTTCTCACTGCAAAATCTTTCTATGGGTTTTAACTCAGTTGAATACCTAGAGTCATCACAACAGCCTACATGGCTGTTTATATGATTTCACACCACCTAATTCAATATCCCTTTAGCTTTATGACATCTTCAGCTCATACTTTTACTTGACTTACTCTGATCTAGCTGCACTGCCTTTCTCTTTGTTGAACACCATCAACCTTCCTCTAAGTTTGAAGATTTTCATACTCCTTCTTCTTCCTGGAATGATTTTTTGCCAGATAGTCTGATAAAGCTGATTTCTTGTCTCTTTCAGGTTGTCTCAATTATCACCTTTTACTAGGTCTCAAGACTTCCTTGATCATCCTGAATAAAAATAGCAAGTTTCTTCCCAGCACTATTTCCCTGCTCTATTTTTTTTTCACAACATGATATGAGATATACTATCTCACTGTCCACCTATCTGCGCTAGAATGTAGAGAGAGAGATGGAGGAAGTGCAGAAATGAGGGAGGGAAGGAAGGGGACAAAAGAAGAAAGAAAAGAAAAATGAGAAAGCCAAAAGTGAGAGGAGACTTGACTTGCTGAAATTATCGTACCAGATAGGTGCAGAATCAAGATTTAGGCCCAAACCCAGTAAAATATGACTAACCCAAATTCATGTATGACAACTTAGATACGATTTTGATATTCATACTTAGGGTTCCTACCTAATTTATTTATCATGATAGCATCTCAGAAGATAGTTATTTGGTTACATTCACATTATCCTATGAGAGGAGTTACAAATTTCGAAGAACTGTATTCAGGGGGCACCTGGGTGGCTCAGTCAGTTGGGCGTCCAACTTCAGCTCAGGTCATGATCTCCTAGTCAGTGAGTTTGAGCCCCGCATTGGGCTCTGTGCTGACAGCATAGAGCCTGGAGTCTGCTTGTGATTCTGTGTTTCCCTCTCTCCCTGCTCCTCCCCCGCTCACACTCGGTCTCTTTCTGTCTCTCAAAAATGAATAAACGTTAAAAAAATTTTTTAAAACAATGTATTCCCTAAGGGCATAATGTTATAATTATCAGGTAATGTTATATTTAAGTAGGAGAAGAACATTTTTTAAGTAGAAGAAAATTGAGGTTTGATTAATGCTGATTCTTCACCAGAGGTGAGTCAAATGCAATGATAGCACTTTGCTTTATAATGATTGACGCAACAAAAATCTTTGTCTTTATTTATCAGGGTTATTCTTAAATGGATCTGTCTGAAAAGCACATTTCAACAATAGATTGATCCCCATAGCATTTTAAATCTTTGGGTGAGCAGCTTCAGGTTAGAAATTAAAACATCTTATTGTATGTCTACCAAATGGAGTTCAGTGCTTCAGGCATTCGGAGCTTGTCTAAAATCCTGCAAAGAGTATCTGTTTTGTAAATGTCTTTTACATAAACTGAAATATGAAGGGGTGAGTTTAAATGTTAAGACAAAAGAAAGAAAGGCATATGGAGAATAATACAGCCACAAATTTAAGGTCACAACAAATGACATTGTTCTTAACAAAGCAACAAATGTGAATTTTGGAAAATCAAGAAAAGTTGTAATTTAATTTAGGAATATTTTAGTTCATTTCTTGCTTAGACCTAGAAAGTTTGTATGTAATTTAAGAAGGTTAGTTTCTTCATACCATCTTTCTACAATGTGATGATTTTTGTTTTTGCAATGTTTAATTTCTTTTTTTGGATAGACAGATTATCCTTGTATCCCCTGCAGCCAATTGTAATGATTTCCACTGACTGCAGTAATGAGGGCAGAGCTGAATAACTTTAGGCTTTTCCCACTAAAATCATTTACGCACACACACACACACACACACACACACACACACACACATACACACACACACACACAGAATCTTGTTAAACAAACAAGAATATTCTTATCTTCCCTTTCAACAAAAGGAAAAAAAGAAATCAGTGAATTCACCAACATGGCAATTGCCAGTTGGCCAGAGGATGAGGTCACTTGCATGTCCTCCCTCAGCACACAGAGAGGATTTGCATACTTGGCTGCAGTCTTGTTTTGAAGGACAGCTGCGCTGGTGATTCTGATCTCAGTTGGATGTGGAGGCATTGTCTTAAATAGCTTTCCTTTAACCCATTTAAATAGTTAAACTAGATTATAGAGCTCTTAAGGAAAATGTTAACTCAGATGTGTAAAACCCAAATAGACCTTACTTTAACATTCTACCTAAAACACATACCTTTTTTCTATGTCTTCATAATTAGATATTTACCTTACTTTATAGATGGAGGACTTGTGTCTGACTATACCTACTGTATTTGATGGTTATCCCTTGAAAAAGAGGCCATTCTTCTCTAGATGTTTATTGTGGCCTTTGCAAAAGACTGAAGAATCTTCTACAAAGAAATTATTACTCAGAATTTTCCTTTATGCCTCTACTGGAAATTGCATATTGGTTAACTATACAGATTTGAACTTCTAAACTTCCTTGAGTATTATGGACTATCATTGTATGTCTTGTACTTTTCCTGGTACTATAGGAACAACAAAGAAGTAAAAGAAACATATCCTACTCTAAAGGAGTTTCCAATCCAGTTGTTGAGTCAAGGATACTTAGAAATATACATTTTCTATGTTAGTTTCTATAGGGCTTTGCATATAATTCTTTTAGAACACTTATTACACTTCAAGGTAGTTATTTATATAATTATCTCTCAAATTCATGAATATATATTTTTAATCCCTAATCATGATACAAAATCTAATTTATAGTAGATATTTAATTATAGATTTTTATATGTGCAAAATGTTTTAATTTTATCAGGAGAGGTTTAGTTTCTTTTATACTAGATATATATTTTTATGTAATATATGTATACTCTTATTGTATCTAAACTTTCAGTTGAAAAGCCAACCAAAGAACTAAAGAGTCATCCTTTATTCCTTTCTTTTTTTACTCATATATCTGATCCATTATTAGGTGTTATAGATCTAGCAAAATATATATCAAACCTATTCACTTGTGCTAGTCACCACTGTTGTTATCCATATCACTACTATCATCTAGATTTATGCAAATCTCTGTTAATGGATCACCATGTTTTACTTTTGCTTTCCCACATTTCACCCATAGGAACCGATGTGATTTCTTTAAAATGTTAATCTAGGTAATGCCATCCCTAGCTTAGAACACTTTAATGGCCCCCATACTTTTAAGATGAATCCAGACCCCTATTTGACTAGTAAACCCCCACAAGGTTTGATCCTGGTACATCTCTAACCTCCTCTTTGCTTCTTCTCATCCTTCCCATCTAGCTCCAGACACATTATATTCTTTTACAGAAGGGTTATTCCAGTCATATGTTCTTTGGACCAGTTCTTTTCTCTGTCTGAAATATATATACTTCTTTCAAACTCTGGGATAGATGAACTCTGTAATTCCTGCCCCAACTTAAATGTTACTTTTGTATCTGCTACTTTGTATATATTATAAGTGAGAGATGCACTTAACAGTAATTTTTTAATGGGTTTAATTATTTCACCTACAACTAATCTTAGTCATTAAGCATCCAACTCTTGATTTTGACTCAGGTCCTTATCTCACAGTCGTGAGCCTCATGTCTGAGGGATTCTTACTCTCTTCCTTTCTCCATCCCTCTACTGCTCAAGTGTGCTTGCTTTCTCTCTCTCTCAAGATAAATAAACATTTTTTTTAATTCTGAAAAGAATTTTCTGCAGTTTTTCTGTTCATTCTCTTTACTTTCTTTTCATTGTTACATTGCTTTCTGAGCACTATATATGAGTGAATAGATGACTACAATCAATACTCTTTCAAGAAAGAAGAAATGCCAGGGAATGACCATTATATTGGCAACAAAGGGTGTTGGCCACATTTCTTCAAAAAGATCATCTCTTACAATAGAGTTTATAGTTGCCACTCAGTTACTCTTTAGCACATAACCCATTTTCTGCATAGCATTTATAATCATCTGGTATAATATTTTTTATTTTTCTGTTTCTTATTTTATTCACTAGTCATCTCCCTTCATTAAAATATAAGCTGGGGAATGTCTATTTTGTTTATGGTTATATTTCCCAAATCTAGGATTATGCCTGCTACATAATTGTTTCTCAGTGAGTAATTATCACATGGATGGTAGTGACTAGATAAATCTGGGTAGACAGACTTTAAATATTACATAGCTATAATAATTTCATACTACTGATACTTGAAAATATCTTTAAAATTGGAAAAAAAGTTTAATCTTTCAAAAATTATAACCAAAAATAATAAAAAGAAACAATAAAAGGAACAAAGAAGACCAACCCTCTAGCATATTAGTTAATTAAAAAGGTATCTTATAAGTAGTATTACATGGTAGTCAGTCTAATTTTCTTCCTAAATCAGATGTAAAATACATCCAGAAACCTGAGGTCTACAATGTCAATTTCAAAGTTTCTTTCAATAATTTGTATGATATATGAATGTTTGTTCAAGGCTTTCTTTGATTTTCAGCTTGTTGCTAGCGGGAATTGAATGTGTTTGGGAAGAAAGTCATAATGCAAGAGCACATAGCAAAAAGAGTACATATCAAGGGGTCATCGTGGTAACTATGTGAGATCTTGTGGCACTTGCTTTATGTCTTGTGCCATTAAAAAAGTCATACTTCCTGCTGTCAAACATTGCTGGCACATGAATTTGGTGGCAAGGGTTTAATATTTTATATTGAAATTCTAATAGAAAAATTACAAGTGTTCTTTTCTGCTAGATGCTTTTCCCAAGTTTATGTGCATATTTCCAATAGTTATTTTTTCATAAATAATTTTTCAGTGTGTTCACATAACAATGTACATTTCTGTAGCCTAGCTACGAAGCCATTGCTTATGTAGACAGTACTAACAACTTCCCCCAAATTACTTAGCTTGTAGAGAGAAGGACAAAACTTAAACATGTATGTGTTAAAAATTATCTTTGGCATTAAAAGTAGGTTCAATAGCTCAAGGGCAGGAGCTATTACAGCCATCTTGAGTCATGACATGCCCTGTGGATTTGACTTCAAAATCACTTAATGCACATGACTTAGTGAGCAGCCATATCACATTTACTGCAGACAGAAAATGGAGATTTGTTACAAAAGGACTCTGAAACTCTTTTCCTTCTTTAAGGATCTTATTTCATAAGTTTTTAAAAGTAGAGTTTATGATCCATCAGACTTCTCATCTACAGCTCATTTCCCTCATAGGAAAAGTATAACAGATCCAGCAAAAAGAATCTAGCAACTATACCAACACTGTTCTTACTCAAATTTGGCTTGAATGTCTCCTTAAAGGAATTGTGAAATTATAATTTCTAAAAAGAAATATATATCTGGTTTGATTTTTGTCCTGTTTCTGGAATTAAGCTCCTAAAATCCTTGGAATTTCCGAGGAGAGACAGAGCTGTCTTTGTTATGTTAAGGTGACTTTTGGACCTCACCTAAAGATGGCAGCTGGTTGCCAGGAGGGTTGATTGGAGGGTTGGAAATTTCAGCCCCACCCCCACTACCTCTGGGGAGGGGGAAAAGATCGAAGGTTGAATCAATCACCAATGACCAGTGCCTTAATCAATCTAAACTATGTAATGAAGCCTCCATAAAAACACAAAAGGATAGCGTCCAGCTTGGTGAACCTGCCAAGAAGCTAGAAGAGTGGCACATCTCTAGAGAGAAAAGAATGCTCCTTCTCCTTTCCCCATAGCTTGCCCTATGTGTCTTTTCCCTCTGACTGTTCCTGAGTTATATATATTTACTATAAACTAGTAACCTAGTAAGTAAAATGTTCCTCTGAATTCTGTTGGCAACTCTAGCTAATTAATTAAACCCAAGAAGGAAATCTTGGGAATGTCTGGTCTGATGTATAGCCAGTAAGTTAGAAGTACAGGTAAAAGCCTGGGTCTCAGTGGGCAGCCTGTATTACAGGGAGTCTTTGGGACTTCCAATTTGTAGCCAGTTGGTCAGAAGTAGGTAATAACCTGGTCTTGTTGATTGGTGTCTAAGGCTTTTGAGGAGGTGGTCTTGTAGGACTGAACCTATAATCCATGGCATCTGATAGTCTCTCTAGGTAGATAGTGTCAGGATTAAGTTAACTATAAGACACCCAGCTGGTGTCTCAAAGAATTGCTTGTTGTTAGTGCAGGGGGGAGAAGGAACCCCCACCATGAATTGGAATTAAGATCTGGACCCTTTTAGGAATGAATGACAAAAAAATGAAGAAGATTCTTCCTCATTAAAAACTCAAGTAATGCATGGTAGAACATAACTGAAGGAAGAGAAAATAAAAGAATCAATACTTGATAGGAATAAGAAAAGGTAATTATTGAATGACAAAAAGGTTGTTGATTTTTTTTAAGTATTTTTAAGACAGCAAATGCAGGGAAGCAGTATAGCACAGGTGTTAGTAATCAGGGTTAAAAGATCACTTCCTGGCTGTGTGACTTAAGACATAGACTATCTGTTAATCTTAAATCAAATAATCCTTTCTCATAGGTATTTTGAGGATTTACTGTACAAATACATTCAAAATGCTTAGAGTTTGAGCATGTGGTAAGTGCTTAGTAAAAAATATTACCTATTGTGTTTCTTTAAATGTCTTAAGTACTTACCTTTAATTTTTTTTTTTTTTTTTTTTTTTTGGCAAAAGCAAAGGGAGGTTTTATTACAGACTTAGGCTGGCTGAGCCTAAGCTCAGGCTCAGACTTTACCAATGCAGCGGATCCATGCTGAGAGCCCAGAACAAAGGCGGAGTAGGGCCTTTATGGGTTTGGGAAGGGGGAGTTACAGGAAATTGTGACACAGGTACAGTGATCCAACCATTATTATACAATATTATTGACAGCAGGTATAACCATTCACATTGCCTAGAGTGTTTGTTACTTTTGGCGGGACCCAATCACAGCATTTAGAGTATTGACCAATCACAGCGTGGGCCCAGGACCCTCACATAGGGCGTGACTAGTCTTAGCCTCCATCTTTAGGCCTGCCCTTAGAAAAGGTGTTAGCTGGACTTTCCTGATTGGGTGTTACAAGGGTGGTCCCTTCTGCCTTGGGCAATGTGTGCCCTTCTATTGTCTCAAACCTGAGTCCTTACATTCCCCCCTCTGTCTTGTAACTGACCCAATCCTGGGTCAGCTGAGTTACCATTGTTCCCCTAAAGTCTGGCATAGCCCATCTTGGTGTAAGGGGAATTTCTTACCCTGCAAAGGGCATAGGGAAGGAGAGTTTACCCAATTTCCGCCAGTCTCCGTGGTTCATTTGGTAAGAGTCTCTTTTAGAGTTTCTAATATCTGGCGCTGCCTGGTTTACAAAAGTAAGAATGACAGCCAATTTGTTCAGGATCCTTGGTCGTATAGGTGCAATATGCCTTTATGATTCTTTCTACATTACCAACTTTAGCCAAATTGGTGGGCCATCTAGTGGCCACTCGAAGACCCCCCATTAGAGCCTGGTGGTAGAGGTGTAGGCTCCCCTCACCTTTTGTCGTGTTGAAATCCCATGCCCAGATCAGAGGCAATTAATACCAACAGAACATCCTATCAGGAACTTTTGCTGTTTCCCCAGCTTTCTGGGGCAACATTTGCCAGTCCGATAGCAAAGAGACAGGACAGTTTATCTTATTGAACCAGTGAGTCGTCAGGCTTCTGCCGTGCTAGACCAGCCAGCTTCCGGGGTGTGGCTAGAGCAGGACTGGAGATCCCTGGAGTCAGAGTCTTTTTGAGGATCAGTTCAAGCTGATTGACTGGATCTGGATCACCTCACCAGGTTGAGGGTTCTTCTGAGTCAGTCCACTTAACTCCAGAGAGATATCTGAAACTTTAATAGGGGCTGAACTTTTTTGTTTAGTTGCATATCTGTGAATTCCACCTTTAAGTCTTTTGAAAAGGCATGACCCCCATTTTAAATATCATCCTCATAGACTAACAAGCCTGAGATCCAACAACAAATATTTAAAGACACTCAGTACTAGAATTACATTTACAGTAGTGCATTGCTGAAACTGTTTTTCTCTCTAAAAAAAACCCTCCATTATCAGAGATAGCCAAATCGAGATCAATGCATTGGTGGAACAAGTCCAGTCTTAACAACCCTGGCCTAATTATTTACATAAGCTCAGCAAGAATAAAGATTGTTCATGAGGATTTTATAAGGCTTGCTTTACTGGGTCCTTTTATAAGGAATCTCCAGGTTGAACTTTTAGTAGCCACTCTGGGCCAGAAGCCAAGCCAAGCACTTTCCATCAGACAGGCCTGCAATACCTGTTAAATTGGGCAAACTCCTCTTCCTGAGGTTCCCAACATATGCTGAGGTTCCTGCACCTGCCAGGAAGTGACCTTCTTTCCTCACCTGGGGAGGCTGCTGGGAACTCTGTGAGCAAGGTATCCAGCCAACATTTCCATGAGGCTTTATGGCTCCATGTTCCATAAAGTCAACCTTATGATCTTTAGATTTTGTCATAGAACATGTTTCTTCTTCGAGGGAAGTTGTAAAAGTGACTTTTGGGGACAAATGCAGTATTTGACATCTTTTAAGGTAAATACTAAAATGGGTAGAAACTTCCAGAGCTAAAAACTGCATTGAAGCTGAACAAAAATTAGAAACATGGAAAATTATAGTTTTGCAACTTGTTGGAAATATTTTTGGTCCTTTAATGTTTGCTTATCCAGATTAAGAAACTTTCTCGTGAGAAATCTGTGATATTCAGAAGTGTTATAACGTATTTGTCTAGAGCATTTATCTTTTCTCTCTACTTAAACCATCTGAAATTCAAAACTCAGTGAGTATTCTTTCTTTCATGGCAATTACAATTGTTTGCATAAGTTCAATAAGAATCTGTTCATTGTATAGTAGGACACCATTGGAAATACTGGTTGTTTGACCAAGGCTTTGACTGGAATGTCCTATTTGAGAGTCATGCATAGGCTCACATATGACCTGACAGCTTTAAGGAACTAAGGTTGACTTTATGGAACATTAAGTACTTAACTTTAAATGAATTAAAATGCTTATTTAAAAAAATTGACTCTGAGGTATGTGTATATATATATTTTTCTTTTTCTTTCTTTTTTTTTTCTATGTGAGGAATGAAATTGGTTGTCACACAAATGGGTACATAGGAAATGGTATGTTAAGGAAAACCCAGGTTCCAGAGTAGTGTGAAATAGCAAATGCTCAGGACATGACCATGCGTGGGGTGTGGGAGTCCCTTTATACGGATGTAGGAGTTTGAGAGGCCACGGTGTTCAGATTTTTGTAGACAGCTTAAGTACTGAGCTCTGGGTTAAAGACATGGAAACTCAGGGCCCTGTGATAATGACAGCATATTACAGGGTCTTGCCTATTTAGACAGTGACCAAGGAGAACGGACATGTTGATCAGCTTGGGCAATTTCCTCTCCAGTATTCGTTTGGAAAATAGTGGCCATTTGAACTTTACAGAATGTGTCTGAGGCCTGGGGGGAAAAATGGGCTTTGGTTAGAAATGAACCAAACATTTTCCTTGATCCACAGGTGTTTGTCACAGAAAAGGACCCTGTCTGCAGAACTTGAGGCAGGGAGCAAACCAGCTCAAATCAACGGCCCTGCTTAGAAAGACAATTTCCTTTAGCCTAGAACTACCTAAATATTTCTATTCCTTTCTCCTATAGAACTGAGAGAGAGAACGAAGTAAAATCTGAATGAAGTAAAAGTTATACTATTCTAAGCAGCACCACTGACATTTCAATGTTCCAACTGAATTAAGTCTGTACTCAGTGTTTGGTCAGCACTCTGCTACTGGCCCTGAAACTGCATAAGTCTTAGGGTAGCATCCTCTTCATAGCATTTTGGAATGATTAAAGGAGTTAAAGTAGGTATAGCACTTAAAACAATGCTGGAATATTAAAAGCTATCAATAAATTAATCGTGTTCTAATTTTCTTTTCTTTCTGTGTTAAAAAATAAGACCAATATAAAATATATCAAATGCTCTGATCAGATTACAGCAGAGAATTACAACCTCATGAAATATAAACTTTTAGAAGAATTAGAAGAATACTGTACCAAAAAGAACATCATGCTTACTTCCAAGATTAGTGTCTTTTTAAAAAAATTTTGTTTTTAATGTTTTTATTTATTTTTGAGAGACAGAGAGAGACAGCATGAGCAAGAAAGGGTCAGAGAGAGAGAGATACAGAATTTGAAGCAGGCTCCAGGCTCTGAGCTAGCTGTCAGCACAGAGCCTGACACCGGCCTTGAGCCCACGAACCCTGAGATCATGACCTGAGCCGAAGCCAGATATTTAACCGACTGAGCCACCCAGGCGCCCCTCAAGATTAGTGTATTAATCCTGTCTCCACTTCTGAATTAGAGTCTGATCATGAGCTAGTATCTTGAACCTTCTGGCTTTAGTCTTCTCGTCTGTGAACTGTCAGTTACCATATACATTTTTCCAGTTCCTAAGAAATTGCCAAGGTAAAGGGGACTTGTAAGCTGCAAAGGTGTATCCATTAATATATTCATAATTGAGCAAATGCAATATCATTATTATCACTTATTGTTAAATAGAAATATTTTCCTTATCTCTTCTGAGGGGTGGAAATAGTAAGCAAACTGTTAGATTAATAAATAATAACGGATTGAGATATATAATTGAATAAAAATTAATAAAAGATGCTACAAGAAAATATCTCCTTTCCTATACATTATTTTATATATTATATATTTATATATTACATTTATGTGGTGTTTTGTAATTTGATTTCTACTGAGCTTTCATTGATTTTCTGACTATCTCTTCAAGTGTTTAAGTTTCTACTGTTGTCAATGGAAGATGCACAAAAAAACGAGCTATTTTAAAGAAAAAATATGCAATAGAAATAGTGGTCTTCTTATCTATTTATAATCCTGTTTGTAGTTTCTTGTAAAGGTTTTGTAGATAATGTCTTACACTATCTGTGAAATGTGGTGCTTAGAATAGTATAACTTCTCCTTAATTCCATTTTAATTAATTTTCCCTCTACATTCTATAGGGCAGAGGAATAGAAAATATTCAGGTAATCCAGGATAAAGGAAATTTTCTTTCTAAGTAGTGCATCTGAATTGGATATCTGCCTTTTTTTCATAGGGAATGTCAGGAATCTCAGCCAGAAGCATATGTTAATATATTAATTTGAAGGATTATTATTTGAAATATTTTAAAGCTGATTTTAGTTTAAATCTTAACTTTAGTTATCAATTCTGATAAAAAGGAAGAAAGAATAAAGATGGAAAAGGAGTAGACTCTGCTAATCACACAAGTATTTAGGTATAGGCACGGTAGCATTGACACCTTCACACACAGATCAGCTTCACATATTTTTTGCTTCTTCTACATTATGAAAATGTAGGGCAAGGAAAAGATATCTTTACAGAGGTGAATTACAAAAAATGGGTAAAGAGAAAAAAAATTATGAGAAGTAAGAATAGAATTAACACTAATTTTAAAAAATGTACCTGGGAGACAAAATTACCTCTATGGCTGATTGGTCTGCCTTCCAAGCTCCTACCCTGTTGAGGAGTAAAGAAACTTCCATTTGTCCAAATCTCTCCCTCTTCTGTCTTGAATGGTTTCATTTTACTTTCCATATTCAATGTACTCTAAAATGAATCACAGAGTTGTTTTTCATGAGCTCCTGGATGACTTCTTCATTGTAAGTAAAAGTGTAGCATATTTAAGAGATGGGATCAAGGTATATGAAGAGGGCTTTTCCTGAGTTCTTGTGGGGAAGGGAAGGATTGCCTTGAACCACATGATGTCACTATGCTGTTCAGAGTCATCTGGAGGAACAGGGTATCTTGATGCCTGATCATTCATTGCTTGTCCTACTGGCAAATGCTGCTAAAACCTGCAACTGGTGTCTTTATGGTGTCCTTTCTTTGTTGCCTATATTTAACTCCTTAAACATTTGTTAGCCTAAGTATCTTAAATATTTAGTTATTTCTGGGAAGTCTAATTTTTGAGTTCCCTATGGGTAGAGTAGCCAGATAAAATACAGAATACCTAGTGGAATTTGAATTTCAGATACACATCCACTGGTCAACAATGAATACTATTTTAGTATAACTATGACCCCAAAATTGTATGAAATATTTAATGTGTATCTTAAATCTAAATTTAAGAAGGTATCTTCTATTATATTTTCTATATATTATAACCTCACTCATGAGTCTTTGTCTATTGATTCTCTCAGTTTATACCGTGTTGTATTATCTTCTCTCTTCATGTATATTGCCTTTTTTTTTTTTTAAGCTTGTGTGCAACACCTATATCAGCAAACTTGTTTGCAGAAATAGTCAGGTCTCATATGAAGTCATTCTCTCTCAAAATAATACCTATTTGTTCCTGAAGGCACTTTAGAGATGCTGGCAATCCAGGATCAACTTAATCAAATTTCAAGGATTGAGTAGATTTAAATCTGAGCCTCAGTTCTTGTGAATTTTGTCTATGTATTGATCACACTTATCTCAAATTAAGATGAGTCCCCCGGGTTACCATCTCTGAACACCAGTTTCTGTCCTCTGGCACAGAAGGACTGTTACAAGTATTTTTTAGCATCTCAGCTTTTCTGCTGCTTGCTCTTGAATCAGAAAATACTTACAAGAAGCCCTAAATTCGCCTTTCTAGGCTTTCATCTTCCCATGGATCTTGGCTGGTTATTCTTCACAATCTTATTATTTCTTTTATGCCTCTAACTATATGTTTGTGTCTAGATTTTCTAATTGTTCCCAGCAGGAGATTAATGTGTATCAGTCTTCCTTTACTGAAACAAAGTCAGACTGTCATTAATAAATACTTCTTAAGGATCAGAGGTAAAATTGTATGAAATACAAAAGGGAATATAAACAAAAGTGATATTCCTTTCTTGACTATCCTAAAATACAATATATAAGAGATGGTATGTGATTCAATACTACATGTTCCCCTCTTATCCAATCTTGAAGGGCAGTGTAAAATATCAAACAAATCTTATTCATATGAAAGTTTCAGACTTCAGAAGTGCCCAAAATTGAAGTTTTCAAGATTTTGCTTTTAAAATCCACTCATAATTCCTAAACCATTAATTTAGGTTGTTTTAAATATCTCCACATAGACAGTGAATTTGTTAATCTTTCAGCTAGTTTGTTAATGCAGAGACAGTGTGTTTATAAGGATTGTGTTTAATTCTCTTAAACCTGGTTGAGTGAATTTTCTTTGTTATAGTAGCAATTAATTACATCTACTCTAGAAAAAGTTGTTCTAAATCCCTTACAAATTGTTAAATTTACTTTCATTAATATCGTGTAAACGTAAGTTTCAGTTTTATAGGCAGTGCTGTTTTTTAGCTTTTTGTAGATTTTTTTTAAATATAATCACTCATACGCTGAAATTTTAGGAGCATTAAAGGGGAAGATTTTAAATCCAAATCTTCTTGGGGTGCCTTAGTGGCTCAGTCAGTTAAGCATCTGACTCTTGATTTCAATTCAGGTCATGATTTTATAGTTTGTGAGATCAAGCCCCACATCGGACGCTGCACTGACCACATGGAGCCAGCTTGGATTTTCTCTCTCTCTCTCTCAAAATAAATAAAATACAAAGAAACTTTAAAAAAAATCCAAATCTTTCTTAAAGTTAGTGATAGTTGATGTGTTGGAACAATATAATCATGTTTATACCCATTTTAAATATAAACCTGAAATTTAGAAATTCTTTTATTCTTAAAAATAATTTATCCATTAATCAAAATAAAGCTATGTGTTCATGTATCAAAATAAAGCTACAAAAAACAAATAAAGCTATGCCTCATTAATCTGACAAAAGCATTGTCAAGTATCTTTCATCAAAATGTAAAATACTTCCTCTCAAACCAACAATTCAATTGAAATGTTTTCTGTGTAAAACTCAGATCACCATCTTCAAAGAGAACAAAGTGTTAATATTTGAGTTCTTCCAATAAGAATGTGAATAGATTATATTATCATTTGAAAGCAGTATTATATTTGCATGCAAAGGAAAAGCACAGAAATCTGAATGCAAAATTCATATTGTAGCTTCCAGCTAATGACAAGGATAGTAACCTCAAAGAAGCAGAAAATTCCAGAAATAAACACAATAAAAAATAATAACAATCAAAATGCCTATCATACCCTACGGCATTGGGATAAGAAATAATACTATTTGTCTGTCTGGCAGAAGGTATTTCTGGTAATAAGTTTTAGATGCTGAAAGCAAGATGATTATTTATCAAAACAGATTTGTTTCTTAAGCTCCATTGGTAAAAATGACTAAACTTTTAGTTGCGAAGATATAAGAAATTATGGGCTATAAGTTAAATAATCTTCCAACAAGCTCAAGTATTTAAGAGGGTCAGTTGAAACCCAGATCTCCCAGATATTGTTAACCTTATCTCCCAGTAAATGTCCGTTTCCTCTAATATCCAGTATTAAGCTACTGGGTTTAAATTTTTTTTGTTTATTTATTATTGATACAGAGAGACACAGAGCATGAGTAGCGGAGGGGCAGAGAGAGAGGGAGACACAGAATCTGAAGCAGGCTCCAGGCTCTGAGCTATCTGCACAGAGCCTGACACAGGGCTTGAACCCACAAGCCAGGAGATCGTGACCTGGGCTGAAGTTGGGAGCTTAACCAACTGAGCCACGTACCCCAAGGTACTGGGTTTAAGAGTAAAGTTTTAGAATCCAGTTTCTTGATTATGGACAGTGATTCTATCTGTTACAAAATGTGTATGCTTAGGCACCTTACTTAACATCTCAGGACCTCAATTATCCCATCTATTAAATGGACTGATTTTGAGGGTTGAAAGGCACATTAAATGTAAAGGATTCAAGAGAATGCTGGCACATAATTAGCCGTAACTGCTAGGATTACTTATACTAATTATTATCAAAGAAATATCTACAAAACTCTACCTATTAAAGTAGTATGGACTTTGGTCATTTTCCAAAGGTTTCTTCCAAAAATACTTCAGTGGTTCTCCCAGGTTACTTATACATAATTGAACCAGTCCTTCCCATGTTGACCTGAGATAGCCTGCCAGGAAATCAGAGGTCCTGATTAGACAAGACTCTGAACACAAGACTGGCTGGTTCCATTTTCCTTCATCTTTCTGGCCTCATTCTCAGAATAGATTGAGGCAAACCATTATCCCTACAAGCCTGTGGTTCCCTCATTGTGGTCACTTCTATGGGCTTATTTATGCAGATCAAAATGGCTCCGTTTGCTATGAGGAGTGATACTCTTTTTGGTATAATGCTCAGTGACAGTAGCAGAGATGTCCCTTGTGATTTAGCTTTTTATAATTAACCTTCCTCAGGCCCTCACTGTGGCACTGATACTCAGATGGGGATTTGTATTCTTGTTTGTTAGTGAGGAAGGCTCTTTCTGCATGAGCTGCATGCTGTGCAGAGAATCAACACTTGGTTTCTGTATCCTAGACTCTGAAGTTGAATTTGATTACCTGAGAAGACCCATTTTCCATATGGAAAGTTTCCCCTTGGGAACTACAATTATCCTTCATTCCCTTTTATATCAGGCTGAGACTGTATCAGACAAGTTTAAGTGTTGAATATCAAATTATTTTGTTCCACATTTAGTCCCCTGCTACAGGGGGAAAAATATATCCAACTGTGTCCCTTCCAATTCCCCAAACCACGTGGCTGTACTGGGGGGAAGGGCACCTGATAGAGGGCAAGTAACTCCTGCTAAAGAACAAAGCTCTTGACAAGCCAAACTATCCTGTTAGATTAAATTGTTAATTAAATAGTCTATTAAATTCAGAGTACGTTGTTGTGTTTTATGGATTTGGGCATTAAAGTATTTTAACCTGGAAATAATTATTTAAAAATAACATTCTTCAGGGCATATATATTTTTTACAATTTTAAAATAAACTTGTATCCTGGCTTGCCTATGAACCTGTTATGAGATGATCAGCTTGTTTTGGTATGACAAATAACATTACCATGGAGAGATTTGGGAGATGTTTTTGTTCATTTGTTAGCAAAATCACAGTTAGAAAGTGATTTTTGATACCCTAATGCAATTTTACTGCACCTCATCATGCACCTATGCACTAACTTCATTTCAACTTTCAGTATTAAAAGTCACACATTAGAAACATGATTTACAGAATCATGGTGGTTAACTAAAGTTGTCACATTAAATACTGTACAATGCATATCTAGACATTATCTTTATTTTAGAGGTTTTCATTTTGGTATCTTATAATATAGACTGTATTTCTTGAGAAAGGCAATTATTATCTAGGAAGAAGAATTTTAAAAAAGACTTAAGAAATGATTTATTAAGAAGTGCATTGGGTTCATGATAGTAAGAAATGAAATTATTCCATAAGATGCTATTCTTCTATTATTAAAAAGGAGTGTCATTAATGTCTACAGGCATCTGATGGCAGGCAGGAACTTGAAAGGACACAAGGATTAACCAACATGCATTCTATTATTGAGATCAGTGTGTAAATATATTTAACACATGCATAAAACCTGAATCAAAATTGGAAAGAAGACTTTCTTAAATATTAACTATATTTACTATAAAATTTTTGCGTTTTTATTCCTCATGTACTTTTATTTACTTCATGTGGTATGGAAGTGTCTCCTATATAGTATATTTTTCAGATACTTTATTATAGTTTTAAATAAGAATTTATATATTTCAGTTTTTTCTGTTTTTCATAGTTGGAATACATTTAACTTTAAAATGGATGTTATGAATGTAGGAGAGGCATAAGAAATAGTAAGTTATTTTGACAAAATTTATTATTAGCTAAAAAAATGAAAATCAGAAAATTATCTGATTTTTTCAAATGTATAATATATGTATATGCATATCTGCAAACATTTAGTCTCATTGATATAGACAAGCAGAAAGGTAGTTTACATTGAGCCCTAGGCTCTAGCGCTAAAAATTCTTGCTTCTTAAAATTACTTCTTGATCCTAACTTAAATTTATTGAATTTTTTTACAATCAAATTATTTATAATTCATATTAATTTATTAGTTCTTTCAAAGTAATTTATTGAGTGCCTAGACATAGTAGGCACTTTATTATTACTAGTACTAAAATAATAACAAAGCATGCTCAGAATCCTTGGGTCACTATGTATATATCATGGGATAATGATATATATGTATAACTGATCTTACATATATATAAAATTATACACACACGTGCACACACACACACACACACACACACACACATATATATATATATATGTATATATATATATATGTATGTATCTCCAAGTAAAAATATACAAAGAGCTATGAGAAAAAGACCAGAGAGCCACTAACTGAAGCTGGGCATTCAGAGAAAGGTTTAAACCATTTAGGACTTGAACTTCTATTTGAATTATGGAAAGGTCACTTTGCATGCAAACATATCCTTACAGAAAAGTTATATGCATGCTATGTTTTGCAGTATCTTCACTAAGACTAACTAAATCCAGGTATGTCATGAGAAGGATCTATTTTTATATTTTTGTGTCTGTGTATTTTGCTCAAAATTGTTGACACAAATGACCTTACTAAGTAGCAAATTCTGCAAGTTAGAACTGGTATGTCAAGACTTCTGGGGTATAAGCAAAGCAAAACAATTCATCATTTTTAATGCTCTCTGAAGATAGATTACACAGTAGTCAATAATGATATTTCCTCAGAAGAATAATGTGATGGAAACTTTTTATATTTTTATTGATCCAGGTAGCAGAACTTCTTTTTCATTATCTCACATAAAGATTCAACATGACATCCAGAAATCAAGATTACACAGTCCTCAACAAAGGGTCTCATAAAACTAAACAAATAGAATACTAACTGCATAGAAGTCCACTCATGAGAAGCCATAATGACTGATCTTAAAATTGGGGCTGACTGCTTCTGATATAGCTGGAGTTGAGGCATCTTCCACAAAGCTCTCATTACATCATCAGAAAAGAGTCAATACTTACTTTAGCAGTAAGCCTCAGGAAGAATATCAAGAATAATCATATCTTCTTCTACATAGATTGCTGAAGATGATAAAATAGAAAAATAAATATGAGGCATTTAAACAAAGATTTCAGAAGGAAAAAAATAAAAATGAAGAGAAAGAGAGACCATGGAATAGTAGGTGTTATACCTTGGCCTTTGAAATCAGAGACTAGCGCTGCAGCAAATGGATCTTTAAGGGATTCCTTCTCACCAGACTTGATGCTATTAATAAGAACCTTGGTGTTGTTTTTAGGAATAAAGAGGGAAATGAGAAGCAACTGAAAATGGATAGAAAATGATAAGAACTTCTGGTTGTATTTATAGGCTGCTGAGAATTGTGAAGAGATATTTGAGCTTGGAAGATTGGATACAGATTCCAGTAGTGATGCCCAACCAAGTGGATAGACTCCTCTGAGACTGTTTTATCACAAACGAAAGCCAGAAATTTTACTTGGTCTGTTTGCTTTAGAAGAATTTCTAAGCATCAAATAAAATAATTAATGTGAATATAATTTTTAAAATATTAACTTTTATGAAAAAACGTATCACTCATAACCATTTCAGCCCATGCTCATTTCTTTATCAGTGTAAACTACACTGCAGTGCTCTTCAGGCTTTTTCCTTTCCTCACTTTTGCTCCTGTGACTTTTCTCTCCCTCCCGTTCTCTTTTCTCCCAGCATCATCAAACGGTTAAAGTGCCTGTTTAGGTTGGGCCATTGGTAGAATGGATCTGAAGACCACAGCTAAAGTTACTACTTCAGTAACTTTCTGATAAAACTCAACGAGAAAAAAAGACCAAGAAATTATTTATGGCTGTGATCCTCAAACCAGAGAAGGTCAAAAGACAAACCAAGTCCTCGACTTCTTACTCGCGTGTATGAATCTTGGTACTTGATGTTCACTTGCACAGCGTCATATGCAGTATGTTTATTTCACAAATAAGCAGTTTGTTTTGATAGAACCAATATCTGGAAAAACACCTTCTTTCTAGGCATTGTTTAGAGAAGAATAACAATCAAATGAATTTTAAATGACATTCCTTAGAGAGATCGGTAATTCAGGGAAAGATGTCAAAGTGAAATCAATCCCTGATTCTTTCTTAAATGATTTCACTTGAACATGAATGAACTCTGTTGAAGAAGCATTGCATGTTATTTCCCCTGTATCTTTTCTTTTTATTTGCCTTTATTTCTTTAGCATCTTTTAATTTTCGTATTATTTAATCCCAGAAGCTGATAGGAGATATTGGGCAGGTCAGGATTCAAGAGCTGTGATCCATGACAGTGATTTGAGAGGAAGGTATATAGTCCCTCTTTCCTGCTTCAAAGTTTATAAAGAGTTAAAAAAAAAACCACCCAAAAGTTTAAAAATAGGAACAGAGACAATCAATAAAGACATTTAGCAGTTTTAGCAGAACATAAAGTTACCTTAAAAACAAGTAGTGATAATTGGTTAATTAGAAGTAGAAGATTGGCTAGGTATTAAGAGATTTCTGAGGAGAAAGCATGAACACTAAGGAATAAAAGCTGAGCCAAAGAGATAATTCTCTTTCTTAATGTCTTAAGTTCAAAAAACATTTGCAATTTTTTAGATTTTAGGAAATAGTGCCATGTAGAAAACAGTCGAAGTAATTAAAAGAGGATCATTATAGAGCAGAATGAATAGTTTGCTTTATTCACTGATGATCCACCAATTTAAAAAATGCTGAATAGAAAAGAGATTTAAGTGTTGACATTCTCTAAGCTGATATTATTAATAGCTCAAAATTCTATTTATTTAAACAGATGCGGTAATCAGCATTAAGGAAGGGAGCTGTCTTATGATTTGGAGGGGAGGAGAAAGTTATCTCTTTACAAAGGGGAATGATTAAAAGTCCTAAAATTTTTATTACTTACTCATTTACAAAATTGAATATCTAACTTACACACATATTGTAAAATTAACTATTTGTATGTGTGTGTGTGTTATGTGTTTTGACAAATGCATAGAATATGGTAACCTCCACCATAATCAAGATAGAGAAGAGGGCCATCATTCCAAAGAAACCCCCTCATATTGTCACTTTGTCGCAAAACCCCTCCCCTCTTTTCTCTTCCCTTAAACTCTGTCAACCATTGAAATGTTCTCTGTCCTCATAGTTTTGCCTTTGCTACATTATACTGGACAAAGGGACAGAGACACTTTACATAAAAGGAGAGGAAGACACAGTTGTGGGAACATGCCCATAAAATCAACTGGAGCTATTCCATGCTGTACCACTTAGAAGCTGCCATTTGGTTAGAATAGTGAAGTGGCCCCATGAGATTCCAGCTTGTTGAACAGACTCTTTAAAGGTAGGATGTCATCTTCCGTGATGAGTTTATACTAAGTAAAGAAACATTGTTTTTTGTTTGTTTGTTTGTTTGTTTATTCTATGTAACCTGTAGACTACCTGGATATGAGAACTTGGGAAAGTAAGTAGGAATGGCTTTTCTTACTATCTTGCCCAGAGGCTCACTAGGGTAAATTTGTGATATTTAAAGAGTTCAGAATTCTGAACTCTGCAGATTTAGAGGGTTTCCAGAGGGAAAATTCTTTCAACACAGGACATTTCAATACAAGACATTCAATATCATTTCATTTAAAGCTCTGTCAATCCAGTTACTTTAGTTGATCACTAACTCAAAGAATTACGAGCAAAAAAGATATTTAGCATGATTGCCAGGACATTGTAGGGCTGCCACTAACCAACGGAAAAATGAATGACTTTTAAAAACTGAATTAATAAGGGGCACCTGGATGGCTCAGTCGGTTAAGCATCCAGCTTTGGCTCAGGTCAGGATCTCATGGTTTGTGGAATCAAGCCCTGTGTTGGACTGTGTGCTGACAGCTCAGAGCCTGGAGCCTGCTTCAGATTCTGTGTCTCCCTCTCTCTCTGACCCTCCCCTGCTCACGCTGTCTCTCAAAAATAAGTAAAAAACATTAAAAAAAGATTTTAAACTGAATTAATAAGTTTTACTTAATTATTAAAACATAAGCCAGTGAACATGTTAATATAGCTATTTCATATAGCCAATCATACTGATGTCGTACACAGAAGTTTTTAGACTTTCATTCCATGACTCTTAGTTCAATGTTTATTTCTTTGATTCTCTATTTTTTAAAAGCTTATTTATTTTGAGAGAGAGAGAGAGAGCACACAAGCAGGTGAGGGGCAGAACGAAGGAGAGACAGAATCCCAAGCAGGCTTCATGCCATCAGTGCAGAGCCTGATGCAGGGCTTGAAGTCATTGACTGTGAGATCATGACCTGAGCTGAAATTGAGTTGGTCGTTAACAAAATGAGCCATCCAGGTGTCCCTGATTTTCTGTTTTGATATATTATTTTGAGTTCATCGATTAGTTTTTCAGTTTGATATCCATATTAATCTTAAAAAAATCATTTCAGGGGCGCCTGGGTGGCTCAGTCGGTTGAGCCTCCGATTTCGGCTCAGGTCAGATCTCACATTCGTGGGTTCGAGCCCCACGTCGGGCTCTGTGGTGACAGCTAGCTCAGAGCCTGGAGCCTGCTTCCAGTTCTGTGTCTCCCCTCTCTGCTCCTCCCCCTCTCATGCTCTGTCTCTCTCTGTATCAAAAATAAATAAAACATTTAAAAAAAATCATTTCACTCTCTGAACATGGTTGTCCACATCTGGAAAACATGGGTAACAATCACATTGGTTCACAAAATTGGGGAGAATAAACAAATAATTAGTTTTGAATGGGAACACTACACTTATTAACTGAATGTGTACTGATCAGCTTTTTAAAATCTTTGAAGCGTGTATTCCTTACTTGTAGGCTAAAAACCTTAATGGTGGTAAAAATGAAATAATATTTTAAGTAAAATGCTTAAATTAGTGCCTAATACAGTGTCTGTTATGGTAATTTGTTGCTGCAGTTATTTTTTTTATTTTTAAAGTTTATTTATTTTGAGAGAGAGAGAGAGAGAGAGAGAGAGAGAGAGAGAGAGAGAGAGCACGCAGGAGGGACAGAGAGAGAGAGGGAGAGAGACAATCTCAAGCAGGCTCCGTCCTGTTAGCACAGAGCCTGATATGGGGCTTGAACTCACAAACCACAAGATCATGACCAGAGCAAAACTAAGAGTCTGGTGATTAACTTACTGAGCCACCCAGGTGCCCCACTGTGTTGTTATTATTACTCTGCAAGAATCAGTTTGGTTGAGTAAATCTAGATTCCACTTTTTCTTGTAGTGAGCAAAATTGTCACAATGGTCACATACTAATGTGGATCTCACCATTTTAAGTTAAATTTTGTAAACAGGTATTTCCTAAAATGTGTGCTGCAAACATAAAAGTTATACTTAATTTAACTGGAATTCCAAATTTTGATAACCTTAATCTACTCATTGCCATAGTTAGTCATATACAATTCACCAGCAAGGGCTTAAAAAGAGACTTGATGTCTTCCCATTCAGCTGGCTATTTAAATCTGTATCCTCTAAAGGATGCAAAGAGCCAATGTCTTACCCCAGGAAGATAGTGATAGCAATAATAATGTGATAAAATGAAAATAAATGTCAATTCTACTATGGTTGGCCTCAATTAGTTCTTATGAGACATTGCATAAAGAAGATAACTAAATGATAGTTTAAATCCTATAAAAGTGTAATTAGACTTAAAGATAAAAACAAGTGTCTTCCTGTGTCAATTGCCTTATGTGTTTTTTAAAGCTTAATGTTCCCTTTAAATGAGACCACAGCTATGACATATTCCATCCTCTGAACCAAAGATGTACAATTAATGCAAATTAAATTTTGTTTGCATTCAATGTTAGACATTTTCTTCTCATTTGCCATGACTTTCCCTTATTTGTATCCTTAGGCTCTTCATGCTTCATTCAAAATGAGAACAATAAAAGTATAGATGTGTGTCTATGTTTTGATCTTTGTAAGGTCAACTATAATCCTAAACACTGTTTCATCTAAAACAACAAAAAAAGAAGATGAGAAGTCTTAGATGAAAGGATCAGAGAAACTATTCAGAGAACTGCATGTGAAAATTATATTAGGTAATCATATTAGCATCAAAGTTTAACTTAGAAAATAAGAGAAGAAAAAGAAGATTAAGGTCAGGTGTGTTTCAAATTTTGTATGGTATTTGTATAAGGATGACAGACGTGATTTATTAGTAGATCTTTTTTTGTTTTTTGGCAAGCATGTCAAAATATTCTCTTAAAAGTAGCAAATTAACACTCTGTCCCTTGATTCTTCCTTAGTGTAGAGACCTTGAATGGTGTTGAGGCAAGATGTTTGGATCTGTTGGACCCTGAATTCAAAGACATAAAGTATTCTGTTTTGTTAAATTTTTTAAATATTTATTTTTTTAATTAAAAGTTTTTTTATGTCTTTATTTTATCTTGAGAGACAGAGATAGAGAGCAAGCCGGGGAAAGACAGAGAGAGAGGGAGACACAATATCCAAAGCAGGCTCCAGGCTCTGAGCTGTCACCACAGAGCCTGATGCAGGGCTTGAACCCATGAAATGTGAAATCATGACCCGAGCCAAAGTCAGCCGCTTAACTGACTGAGCCACCCTGGCAGGCCATCATAAACCTTTTTATATTTAAACTTAAGATACCTTTGTAAGAAAATTACAAGCAATACCTTTTCTGGTATACATTTTCTGGAATTTTGACTATTAGCTAATTGTTCTGAAGATATTATCTGTAAAATAACACTTTTAAATAGTAAAACACATAGCCTTAATCATGACGATTATTTTTATTGTTGTTTAAGATTTCATGTATTTCCATGTTCTCTGTAATCAGAGCAAGTTGAATTCCTTTTATATCCTTAAGAAACTGGTTTATAATTGCATAAATCTAATAAAGCTAAAGATATTAAGACCTTGTTTGAAATTTATAACTTTTGTCATAGAAAATATGATGAAAGCAGAGGAAAAAGGAACTGAGTTGTAAAACTCAGAAAAGTATTAAGCCAGAACCTTGAAAGAATATCATTACTATTGTGCATTTCCCTGTTAGATAATTCTGATAATACACATTGGAATAAGAATTGCAAACATTTTCCCTTTTCCCATTGAGTTAAAAAAATGCGTTTACAATGTAGAAATATTTAAAATTGCTATATTAGCTAACAAAGGAAATATTGGCCAATACTGGCCCATAAACAGAAGGAAATTAGGACAGGCTTACTGGAAATTAAGAAGTGACACCAATAATATTTTACATTTAGAATCTCTCTTCTTTTTACTCTTTGTTCTCTATTTTCAGAAAATCTTGTCTGTGGAGAAAATCTGCATGTATTTGCTTCAGGGAAATGTTTGTTTATATTCTCTCAGCTTGTTGGCTCTGGGAATAATAGGAGAGGGTGTGCATAGCATTAACTATAAATAATTGAACGAGTGTACACCGAGCAAAAGGAAATCCGTGCTTACCCATTAGCATGTGGAAATACCTTGCAAAATTATTAGTCAATCTGTATTTTATAAAAAAAATTCTGAATTCATAACAAAATTTTGTGACAGAGGTAGTTCAAAAGATATATTTAAAGAATAAATGTTGTAACTGGAAAATTACAACTAGCATGATTCAGAATTCTGGAATACCAACACAGAATGAGCTACTACAAAGATGTGGCATGATTTTCACTCTTCTTAAGATTATTTTTATATAATAAATGATCCACAAAGACATGGTTTTTGAAAAGTTTTCTTAAAATTCAAATGTATATGAAGAAAAAATTGATAGTGCCACTTAATCATTCTTCAAGTCCAATGTCCCTTTGGCATTTCTTCTCCTAGAATTTTCGCTCTATGCACTAACGTACAAATAATTGTGCTGATAATATACATATATACCTGAGTACTTTATTTTATATGTTTGTAATGCATGCATATGTATACATATCTAAAACCTTATATAATTATATAAGTAATTATTTATATAAATATATGCATAGTATATCAGTTTATGCATGTATTTATGTGTGTATATATGAATACATATAAGTGCATATACATACATATAAATACATATGTAAACATATAAATACATTTATAAATACCATATTCTTTAATCTCTGACACTTTTAAGATTTGCTTTCAGTACTATAAATGTTAACTTGGGGATATCTTTTAAAGTGATTTTGACAATGAAGTTCCAACATACCAATTTGCAAAAATCAAACACAAATATATTGTAAAAATAAATCATTGAGTCAACATTCCTATTAAATTAGATCAATTATACTCTTAAGGAAAACCTGAACTTTAGCAAAGAGCTTTGGGGACATAAAGAACATTGTCTGGGGGCGTGTGGGTGGGTCAGTTGGTTAAACATCCGACTTTGGCTCAGATCATGATCTCATAGTTTGTGGGTTCAAGCCCCACGTCAGGCGCTGTGCTGACAGCTAGCTCAGAGCCTGGAGCCTGTCTTCAGATTCTGTGTCTCCCTCTCTAACTCTCCCCTGCTCATGCTGTATTTCTCTCTCTCTAAAATAAATAAAACCAGTAAAAAAGAAAGAAAGAAAGAACATTGTTTGAAATCTAAATATTGGAGGATCATCTAAAAGGTTACTACTGTATATTTTATAACAGTACTACAATGACCTTTTATTTTCACTTACAGTGATAAAAAATCATAAGCTGACATAAGTATTCATAAAGAAAAGAATAAATATAAAAATACAAGTGATTAGTAGCAAATTTTGAAATTTTTATTTGCATTATTCATTAACTACAGATGTAGCAATATGGTAGATTTTGAGATTTTCCACTGAAGCTATGACCCCTACATTCATGTGTGGGTACTATCTATTTAAGCAATATTCCAGTGCTTACTTTAAAAGAAAATGAAAATGTCCTGAATGTTCAAGGTTGGGTGAACCCTGAAATTTGTCCTAAAGCTTAAGAAATTCATTCACTGGAAGACAACTATAAGAGGAAAAGTCTCTGACATTTGCAAAATCAAATTATTGCTGCTGCTTTTAAATTCAGTTTTCTACGTGAAGTTGACCAAACAATAATCAAATGATTATATCATTTTTAGTTTTGTACTTCTTTCAGATACCTGTGTGAAATGATCATGTCTTCAAATAAAGCTAGCAATTTTTTCTAAGGTTAGAAAAGTTATACAATTATTAATAAATTTCCCTCTCCTTTCTCAATCACTATTCCTTCTGCTCAAGTGTAAGTATTGCTAAGAATTGTATTTGTAATTCTAGAATTTTACATATATGCTAACATATATATGTTATATATTTATATTTTGAAATAGTCTTATTTTACACAAAACTAGTTATATATATGTGTGGGTATTTACACTACCTTTTTTTGACTTAACAATATAATTTGATGATTTTTCTATATAAAGCCCATTGTTTTCCTTTGTACTAGTTTATGGAAATAAATTTCAGCAGTTTATTTTCCATAATTGTTATGATAAATGACTTTGAATGTGGATCTTGGTTACTGAGAACTACCTATTCTTTCGGTACAAAAGAAGTGTTGCCTGAGCTCTGATTTGTTATTATACAAGATTGAAACTCAGGGCACCTGGGCGACTCAGTTGGTTAAGCATCCAGCTCTTAATTTCAGCTCAAGTCATGATATCATGATTCTTGGATCAAGTTCCATGTCCGGCTCTGTGTTGACAGCACAGAACCTGCTTGGGATTCTCTCTCCCTCTCTCTGCCCTTTCCCCCCGCTTTCAAAATAAATAAATAACCATTAAAAATTAAAAAAAAATAAAAGATATTAAAAAAGTTAAAAAACTGAAATCCAATAAAAATTGATTTAAACAAAAGATGAATTTACTGAATAATGTGACTGAAAATTCTATTTTGGATTTTAGATATAACTCTATAAATTATTTAAATGTGTCATCAAGTCAGTCCTATCTATTTCTGGAACAAGTTGTCTCCATGTTGAGAACATGATACTGACTACCACTATCTGGCTCATCTAACTAGACGTTTCCTTTTGGAAACAGATATTATTTCTAAACATCCAAGCAAGAAAATCAGAGAGAGGATTTTTATTGTCCTTATGTAGTTTTCTGTCTCATTGATGAACTGCCTCTGATGTCCAAGGTCATGTGAATAGGTCTCCATCATGCCCTGAGACCACATAGGACTGGAAGGTGGGGTTAGGCCCATTTGAACCAAAAGAGAAAAGTTCTGCTTCCCCAAAAGGAAAATGATGCCAAAAACTCTACATATGTGTAGCTCAGCTGTTATACTTTTATTTTTATTTTATTTTATATTATTTTATTTTATTTATTTATTTATGAAAAAGAGAGTATGCACGCACGCTGAGTAGGGATAGAGGGAAAGGGAGACGGAGAGAAAGAATCTTAAGCAGGCTCTGTGCCCAGTGTGGGGCCTGACACGGGGCTCGATCCCACCACGAGATCATGACCTGAGTGGAAATCAAGAGTTGGATGCTTAACTGACTGAGCCACCCAGGCACCCCAAGAAGGCAGAGACTGTCTTAACCCGGGGGCGGGGTCGCGTTCCCTCACTGAGCCCCGCGTTGAGGCGCCAATTTTCTTAACCAGGGGTCTTAGCCAGGAGGCCGAGGCCTGCTCGTCCGCCTGGTCCGCGGCTGCCACCCCGGCTTGGGGCGGCACTTGCAGGTGCCGCGGCGCGCTGGCTCGCCAGGTCCAGGCGCGCTCGTCCCCGGCTTTGAGCGCGCCTCCGTCGCGGGTCCTTCTCCTGAGGGACGGAGAGAACGGGCAGGAAAGGGGACACACAGAGAGTAAAGACACAACTCACGGTTTCCGATCAGGCAAAAAAGAGAGAGCTTTATTCAGAAAACTGTTTCTTATAAAGGTTTCAGGGCGGGAAAACAAGGCAGCTGACCCAGGTCAGTTACTAGGAAACAGGGTTAAGGGATTGAGACTGGAGTAAAAGGGGAACCAGACCAAAGTGCTTTAGCACAGCGCCTGAGGGGCTGAAGCTACCCTGCCTGCAGGCCGTTGAGCTTTGGTCTTCGGGCTTCTCCTCTGACAGGGAGTGGCGCTCCCCTGCCTATTTTGCAGCTCCCCTCAGGGAGTGACAAATCCGGCTAGCAAATGGCCACGCAGCTGAGATCTTTGCCGCTCCCCACAAGAGACTAAAACTTTTTTAATGTTTATTTTTGAGAGAGAGAGAGAGAGACAGAGACAGAGAGACAGCGAGAGTGAGGCACAGAGAGAGGGAGACACAGAATCCAAAGCAGCCTCCAGCCTCAGAGCTGTCAGTATAGAGCAAGATGCAGGGCTGGAACTCAGGCACCGCGAGATCATGACCTGAGCCCAAGTCAGTAGCTAACTTACTAAGCTACCCAGGTGCCCCAAGAAGGCAGAGACTTTATCAAGACAAAGTACTTTGTCCTTATAAAGTATGTCCTTAAATCATGTCTAGTATTAATGTCATGCATCCATGTTTTCTTTTAGTTAGCAGTTTTCAAGTATATCAGTTGTAATGAGGAAATAACAATTTCCATCCTCAAATTTCCATAGAGGGAAGTGAAGCTCCACTTCTCTCACCAGAAAGTCAAAAGTATGCAAGGAAACCTACTCAAGATAGGATTCATTGATCCAAGTGGTAGGGTTGGTAGAAAAATAGTAAGCATGCTTTGCATTGCTCTGCCCTCTGTTTTTCATAGGTACCTAGACTTGCAAGCTTAGATTCTCTATTTCCCATGTAGTCAGGTGGGTTCCTTGGTTCAGTGTTTCTTAAATTCAATATAAGGAGAAGATAAGAGAAGTCTGTTGGACTTCATATTAAACTGTATCCTCATATGTAACTTTTATTAGTAGTAGTGTGCTTATATGATCACTTGTCTAATGCCAGACTCCTATTTCTGTACTTGAAATGAACTCTTAGAATCCCAAAATATATTTTGTTATTTAAGACTTTGAGGAAAAAAAAAACAAATACTAGTTTTGAGCACTGAAATACTAGATGGATAATTTGAGGCATTTGGCTAAACCAAGTCCATACCCTTAGATTAAGAGGATTTTTATTAAAGTAATTCAGTTTCTGTGGTTAGCTATCCCCAATTCCACTGGATCATAGCCTAGCAGTTGGTGAAGGAATCCCAATAATATTCAGGCATCAGAAAGAGATTCATCTGGCTAAGACTGAACATAATAAAAATATTAGCAATATGATTTTTTGGATTTTAATATCTGTAGACTTAAGAATTTTAGCCTTTGATTTCTTTATAATTTAATTTAAAGAAGGAAGTTATCAGATTTATGGCCTTTAATTTCAACTGGAATCTGATAATGTGAGGGAATAAATATTGTTCAAATTTAGCATATTTTAATAATGCTGACATTTAACTATTGGAGTAATTTTCTATTGGCATTTGGATTCATTGCATAATACCCATGAGCCATCTCAGAACACATGGCTGGATATATTTGATATAAGCATTAGACTAGGATGTGAATATTTTTGCCTGGAATGCCTTTCAGAGCTTTCAGGCTTAGGGATAAAAGCTGAGCTGCCTGTCAGTGATACTGGGGGCATTCACAATGGAGGTATATAACTGGAGATAGGAGAGCACAGCTTCAGGAAGGCAAAAATCTTACTTTCCTTATGTAATGCTGACCAGCCTCCCTTTGGTTGACTACAGGATCTATTGTTGAGCCTGGTGGGTTAAAAAAACCAACATGCTGGGGAGAGTTAGGGGAAGGAGCGCCCCTAAATGCATCTTCTGTGAGGGAAAATATGGAAGGAATCATCTGTGCTTACCCCTCAAATCCCACCCTCCATCCTTGATTCCTCTCTAAAGAAGAGTAATTCCTAATGTAAGAATGACTGAACTGAGAAGACATATAGGAGACTGAGTGAGAAGGCCCAACTCAGCTTCGGCTTTACCCCATGATGCTGCCTTTCTGAAACTGCTCAAGTCCCTTCTCCTCACATGGCAAACGCATCGAGGCAGCCTCCCTTCACCTTGTTTAAGCTGCTTTGAATTCAGATAGGAAGGTATAGAACCATAACTGCTTGTTAATACGGATGTGTTTAAAACATTAAGTTGCAAAGCTCTTCCCAGGGACGTTGTGTTGCTGGTCTTGGAGTACACTGACTATAGCCAGGCAGTCCTGCAACAAAAGGATTGTGCTGACTCCGGACTGATGAGACGAATAGAGCAGTGACAGAGCAGTCACTAACAAACTACTCTAGTAAATCTTTTGGTAGGCAGTGTTGGGTACCTTTTTGCCCCTGTTCCAATCTCTTGGATCTGAGGATCCAAGATCCTCAGGTTTGCTTGTTTTTTAAAAATTGTTATATCAACACATATTTTTCTCCTCCTGTGTCTGATCTACACAGTTTCAGTAAACTTTGACCTTCATCACTACTATGTCTTTTCTGTTTCAACCTACCATAGATTTCTTCTGAACAATTGTCTCCACATGTTACAAGCTTCCTAGGCAACCAATACCACCAGTTCCCTAAACCCTCTCCAAGTACACCAGAGCTCAAGATTTATTTAAATATCATACACATACTTTAAATGTTTTGAATTAAACTCTCGGGCTCAACGTTGGAACTTGCAAGACCAAAAAGACTTAAATAATAAATTTTTCATTTACCAATGTAATTTAAAAAATATATTTCCTCATTTTGCTGTTATTATCTATTTCTCCAGCAACAGATTTCCAAATATCAATGCATTTCCTCTAAAATTATAGACTGTGCAGAAATAACCAAGGACAAGTGGATATTCTAGGGCCTCCAGAGTAATTCATAGACTTGAATAAAAAGTAACCATTAGCAGGAAGGAATAAAATGTCACAAATATAGTGAGCTAATTTTAAGTTACCACATGGCAGGACCAAATCTATCCCTTTGTCTAAAATATTTACACTTCAAAATTTAACTCATTTTTTTCTTTTGTAGAAAAAGAGATATTAATGTTACGATGAAGTTCAAGTGGACCAGCAAAAATCACAAGTGCATGACCAATTTTCAGCACTGATATAAATTTCCCTTTATTCTTTTGCCCAGGCTTTTCAAAATCCTGTAAAAGTTGTATGGGCCCAAAGCTGATCACTTGTCTAGTTCTTACAAATAATTTCCTTAAAAGAGTGAAAATTATCAGACAGCTGCAGCAGTTCAGCTTACAGGGAAAACGTAGAATGTCATTTTCAAGGTAAGTACGCAGCTGTCTTCCTGTCACTTAAGGTTTTTTAAGACAAATCCAATTAAATGTCTACCTAAAAAGGCTGACAGAATAATTCTTAGCATACTAATGAAATTCGTCATAAGATGGTATGACCACAATTCTGCTTCTGTATTCTGCCTCTAGTTAGCAACCTGGAGCCCTTCTTATATGAAGTAAAATATATAACCTCCTTCCTGATCAAGATGCTCATGGTATATATTAAGCTAAACTGTATTTCATTTTTTAATGGAGCTTCTTTCCTCAATAGGAAATAGAGCATTCATCAGAATGGGGAATGCTGAATGCTTCCTGAGTGAAAGGAATTTTCATCTGGTCTTCTGAATTAAACATGTTTCTTAACTCCCTCCTCTTTACCTACTTTTTTGTTCTCTTTTGTAATATATGAGAAAATCATTTTGAAAATATTTACATTAGGAACTGAAATCAACCTGAATATCAACCTCATTTCTTTATCTCAATTCCCAGGTATATTTATTTTTTTCATTTTATGTCATGTAGCTGGCAAAACCTTTCCAACGTCAAGCTTTTTATGGGAATATAATTCTAAAAAGCCTCCTTTCTCATTATTAAGAGTTTGTATCCAGATTAAATACCTATTTATTTATGAATTTGCTTTGTTTATATCCATCACAATTCAAATGGAACTGAAGTTTGGTAGGGGTTTTTTTGAAAAGTAGATTTGTGCCTATGACTTGAGCTTTAAAATATGCACTACACAAGGCATTGGCAAGTGTCTCTGCAGTGGGTTTCCTTAATTCAGGTTTACAGTCAATTTTGCTAATATGTACAGATTACCATGCTAGTATTGCATTGGTACAGGCCTATGTATCAGTCGTTATGAATATTATTTTATCAATTGGTTGACAATTTAAATATTTTGTAAGTACTGAGGAAAGTCTAGAGTATAGAGGCCAATGCAGGTGAATCCAAGGCAGACTTTCTCATTGTTTAAATAGAGATTGTTCATTGTTTAAAGTAGATGGAAAGAAGAGTTAATTCTGGGTAAACATACTACTTAATTTAAATGAAGAAAGGTTCATATTCATGGTTCCTTCTTATCATATAGTTTGCTGTTGTTTTTCAACACAGGAAGGACATTTCATGTATACCTATATATCTGAGAGAACAGTGAGACCAGGTTTGTAATATTTATTTGAGGTCATGCGGTAAACATCATTAGTGGTAGAACCTCTGTTCTGACTCCTACTAGAAAGTGGTCCCTCAACACTGAGTTGCCATGTATAGAATTTTTGGTTCCTTAGAATTCATATCCCCATAGCAAGGAAAGAGAAAGTCATCAAATGTGAATGCATTTGCTAATGAACTGGCCACTATAAAATGCTGCTTAAAACTAGCTTTTATTTCTGCTAATCATATCAACCTCATTGTCCACTTCTTAATTGGCTTACAGTACAATGGAAATAGATTTTAAAACATTACTTCACATTTGGGGGGAAAATGAAAGACTAGGTCAGGTTGAAAATCATGTTTGGATATCATATATTTTTAAAACAAAGCCATTGTCAAGATCCAACATGGTATATCAGTTAACACCTATAGAACAGAAAAATCTACAAGGATTATAAAAGAATATATTAAAGACAATTTCTGGTTATTTTGAGAGCTTTGCAGAAAAATTAATAAAAAACTACATTTTGGCCAAAGTGTTTTTTTAATATTGAAATCCAATACCAGGTAAAGAATCCTATGCCATGAGGTCATATAATTTTGTCAAAAATATGCAAAATCAATATGAAATTTTAGCTAGGAAATATTATAGTTTGTTAAATACAAACTAAAACTCCCTACTTAACGTAGTATGATTATTTAAAGAAAAAATTCAAATTCTCCACTATTTACAATAAAATGTCCCACATTTAAGTGAATTTACCATAATTCAACTTTATTGGAGTGAAAAATGTACTCATTTTAAGTATACCTATTGATGAGTTTTGATAACTGTATACAACTGTGTAATTACTACCACAATCAAAAGGAAGAACATTCATCATCCACACCTGGAAAAGGTTCCCATTTACTTTTGCAACCTATTGCCCCTTTCACCCTGAGCCCTAGAAAATCACTGTGGATTTACCTTAAATTTTTTTAAATGATTATAGACTCCTCCTTGAAGGAGGTCATCTAGAGGGTATGACCTCCTGTTGACCTGCAAGCTGGACCTTAGAAATCAAAGGCTTCTTATCCCCATCACCTGTCCTGAATATCTGGTTTGCCCACTCTTCCCCTACTGAAATCTACTTCAATGACACAGCTTTGAGAGATTAACATATTATTGAGATCATCTGGGCAGATACATGACTGAACCCAATTAGTACCTCTATATAAACTCATAAGGTACCAGGATGAGGACAGAGCGTGGATGGAAATCTCTTTAGTTCCCGGTTGCTGAAGACAAGCATGGTAAGTTCGTTCTATTGCTTATTAAACCCACCACCTAATCTGGAGAGGTCCCCCCTTTTCTTAGCTGTTGGGGTTTGTGGGCCAGTTTGAACTTTCACCCAGGAACTCCTGAGTTTGCAAAACTGCAAGCAGCAGCCTAATCCTACCACCCCCTAAACAGGTGGTGGAAGATTTACACTCAACTCTTGGCTGAGGAAGGAGCCATTTTTCCTTTAATCTTTGGTTGGAGATGGGCACGTATCAACAAAAAGGTTTGATTCCAGGCCTCTCTTTCCCTGATCCTTTGGCTAGGGTAAGCAGGCTTTTCGTGTGGTCCTTTTTTGTCTCTGCCAGTAGGAATACATTTACCTATCAATCTGAAATATTGCAAGATGCATAAACTAACATCACTTCTGGTAGCTTTTTTGGTAGTTTCTATCAGATTTTTCACATTGGTAAATAGGTAAGGAAATCATGTTCTTTGTGAATTAAAAAAAATTACTTTTCAGCCTTTTTTGTTTTGTTTTTACTTCTGAACTGGCTGGAAATGCAGTACAATGTTGAGTATAAATAGTTAACTGTCAATTTCCTTGTCTTGCTCCTAATGTGGGGGAAAATATTCAACTTTCATAATTGTGAGGTTAGTTGTCTTTATTTTTTCTAAGAGCCCTTCATCAGTTTCTGGAAATATCCTTGTGTTTCTTGGTGACAGACTTGTTTTTGTCTTATGAGAAATGAATGTTTTTCTATGTGTATTGAAAGTATCATGTGATTTTTCTTTTAAATTATGTGGTGAATTTGAATATTTTTTCAAATATTAAACCAGACTTGCATTCCTGGGATAAACCCAGTAGGGTCATGAAATATTTGATATGCCAAAATTTTAACATCCCTGTGTGTACCGCCAAATCACTGTGTTGTACCCTGGAAGCTAATGATGTTGTACTTCAATTATACCTTAAAAAACTTGCAAGTGGTTGACAACATGGATGGACCTAGAGGGTGTTATGCTAAGACTGAGAAAGACAAATAGCATATGATTTCACTTATATGCAGTCTAAAAAAAATGAATAAAAGCAAAAAGCAGAAACAGACCCATAGAACAAATTAATGGTTGCCAGAAGGCAGGGGGAGGGCGGAGTATGGGCAAAACAAGTGAAGGAGTGTGAGAGATCCAAGCTCCCAGTTATGGGTGACTCAGTCATGGGAGTAAAGTACAGTGTAGGGAATATAGTTCATGGTATGTCTACTTTTTTAATGTTTAGTTATTTTTGAGAGAGCAAGAATGAGCAGGGGAGGGACAGAGAGAAGGAGACACAATTTGAAGCAGGCTCCAAGCTCTGTGCTATCAGCAAAGAGCTGGATTCAGGGCTCAGACTCACAATCTGTGAGATCATGACTTGAGACAAATTGATGCTTAACCAGCTGAGCCACCAGGTGCCATCATTCATGGGAAGTCGATGACATTGTATGGTGGCAGGTACAGTAGCTACTACATCTGTGGTGAGCACGGTATAATGTATAGACTTGTGGAATCACTATGTCATATACTTGAAACTAGTAATATTGTCAACTACAGTAAAAACTTGCACCTATGCTAACAAAGAAATTAGTTTCTTAAATTCCCTAAAATAATTCTACTGTCATTGAATTGGTGAGAAAATCTTTCCTCTTCAATTATCTGGAAGTGTTTGTATAGAATTAATATTAC
>NC_043701.1:25550987-25562650 GCF_006229205.1 Suricata suricatta
AACATGTTCTGAAGCATAATAAACCGATGCTAGGGTTGTACATGGAAACCTTTGGCTGGTTTAATAAATGTGAATGAACTTTATGCAAAAGCTAGCCAATTCAGTGGAAGAACCCCATCTACCAAATGAGCTTTGTTCTAAAAAATGTCAAATAGCAGAACAGATATGTTTAGTGCAGAACTCAGCAAATATTGGTAATAAGTCACACACATTATGTATAACTTGTGTAAATATAATTAGCTATTTTGATTTTAGAAGAAAAGCTTCTATAAGCCAATTGCAATATACTTCGAATTCTTACCTGTTATAAAATATAAAAATCCTGAATAAGTAATTGTAGTAATCTACCACCTGAGGTTTTGATCATATGATTAACATTTTTCTTGGTATTTCTTTCATTGTCTAGCAACTATTAGAAAAAAATTACAGCTTAATTGATTTACTGAGTTATTTTATTAAAAAAAATTTTTTAATGTTTATTTTTGAGACCAAGAGAGACAGAGTGTGAACAAGGGAGGGGTAGAGAGAGAGGGAGACACAGAATCTGAAATCCATAATCTTTCTGTCAGCACAGAACCCTATGTGGGGCTCAAACCCACAAACGGCGAGATCATGACCTGAGCCAAAGTCTCATGCTTAACTGACTGAGCCACCCAGACACCCCTACTGAGTTATTTTAAAAAAGTGACAAATGAGTCCTGTTTAATCTTAGTGATTAACCCTTTCCATGTGTATCAACACAGAACTTTCACATTTTAAAAAGACTCTAATTTCTACTATGTAAATGTTTATCAAAAATTGACAAGCTATTCTTGGTCTCAAGTGCATAAAGCACAGGAGTTTCTTTTCTTTTTTAAGCCCAAAATCTAAATTCAAAACCCTGAATCTAGGATATGGTGTTATTTCAGCCAAATCATCATTTTTAATGATACTAATACATAATCCAATACATAGGTTTCTATTTCTTTTGTGTAAATTACTATTCATTACTAGTCAACATCTTTCTATCCTACTTGGGATTGATATATATTCATTCATTCTCTCTCTTTCTCTGCCACCCTCTTCCACCCCCTGCTTGTGCTCTTTCTGTCAAAGTAAACTTATTAAAAATGTATTTTTATTACATTTATTTTTGAGAGAGTGTGAACAGGGGGAGGGGTAGAGAGAGAGAGACACACAGAATCCTAAACAGGCTCCAGGTTCTGAGTTACTGGTTAACACAGAGCCGGATGCGGGGCTCAAACCCACAAACGGTGAGCTCATGACCTGAGCCGAAGTCAGATGCTTAACTGACTGAGCCACCCAGGCGCCCCCAGAATAAACGAAAAAAGTTGGTTTTGAAGTTTTTCCTATAATTCAGCAATTACTTTTAAATCAAGCCTGTTCCTTTTTTTGATGGTGGGGGCAGCATTTGTCATCTAAATTTTGATCTATCACAAGTTTTTTTTGTTTGTTTTGCTTTTACATCTAATCTAGTGATTAATCAATACATCTAAGTAGCTATGTTTTATGGCACTATTTTGAAGCGTAGAAGGCTTGTCATTCTCCAGACATTTAATATTTCGTTCACCTGAGAGAATTCTACATTGAAAAAGAAGCCCCTGAGGAAGGTTGGAGAGGACAGGATACCTTTTCTGGAACGTGCAGTTTTGAATAACAACATACTGCAGAAATGGGTCTTCTTCCGTAATTCATAGCAAGCTGTTAAATGATGTAATACACTTTTGGTTTTTATAGCGCTATGAACTACTTCAGTACCAAACCTGTTGCCTCTTCAGGCTCTATCCTTCGTCTGTGACCTTCACCCCACCTCGTCTTCCCTCACCTCCACGCCTATTTACCTTCAGGACAAGCAGCCCCTGCTGTAAGTTCAATCCACTGGTCTTTGTTAGTTCATTTCTTTTTCAGACAGGACCATTTGCCTCTTTAACTTTCCGAGTCTTCAAAGTGTGCTGTATTTTGATTTTCTGTCTTACAAACTTTGTTTTCCTGCCCCTTCATTTTATAGTTCACATCTATCTTTTCATTTTTGGCTGTCAAACTGAGCTCCTTGATTGCTATTTCCCGGACACCATGTTGTTAGAGGTATCTAAACATGAGAGGCTTTTTTTTTTTTTTTTTTTTACAACTACATGACCTGTATTCTAAAAATTAGCATACTCCTAATTTGAAACTTTGAAGTGTTGATAGAAACTTAAATAGCCTATTTTTCTCATGAATATATTCATGTATTTTCAGTTAAAAAAAAATACTATTCCTGCAGTTATCAACTTAATTCCTTTTAGACCTTGTGAATCTTTTTATGGAAAACATTTTAAGGCAGATTTTTAACCAACTTTGTATTTCTATTCTAATCAGTGTCATGTGACAGATGTTTACCAATAAAAAAAATAAACTGCTCATAATGTTCTAGGCAAATAGTTTGTATTGTCTCAGGTCAGAGAAAAATAAGTTTTTATTCTAATCCTGGCAAAAATGCAGTGTCTAAACAACTTTTTGTCAAAATTTAAGAGGCAAAAGAACATATACAACTAAATATTTAGAACTTAAATACCTTAATCCATTGGAGAAGGGAACTAGCCACATCCAGATATCCAAATAATAATTCTACAGGGCATAATCATCAATCTACACAACAGTTGCAAATAATCCAATATATTGTATGAAAATGCAGATGTTTGATCACTCTCAAGGAAAGGGGGACATTAGGTGACAGAAAAACAACCTAGTTTTAGTTGATTTGGTATCAACTTACAGATCCTACAAAATATAAAATGGAAGTAAACTGATAGTTTGGCCCCTCACAAAAGGGAAAACGCCATATCTTTTATGCCTGTCCTTCAGATTTATAGCATAAAATGAGTGATCCTTAGAATCTTTAACAAAACCCAGCCAGACAATGTGATGAACCCCTGTGCATCCTCTCAGATGAGCGAAGCTCCAGCTTCTTGGCTGAGGGGTAGAGTGCCCACCAGTTCCTAGAATAACCTATTCTGGTTTTGGTGAAACTTTTTCCATATATACAGATAAAATCTGTCCTCTTGCAGCTCTTGCTTCTTGATTTTAGTTTATTCACATGGAGCTCAGTAGTGTTAAATTTTTTTGTAAGTTATTGCCAAATAATTTAAAGAAAAGTAAATCCTTAAATCGTAAGCTAAGTATCTTAAGTTACTTTAATCAAATGCTCACTTGATGAGCTGAAGGACCCCTTTTTAAATTGGGCTTAGTGCGGTGTAATTTACATAGTAAAATGTACTCATTAAAAAAATCTAGTTCAATGAATTGTAACTATTTCTGTCATGAAACCATCACATCAATCAAGAGGACAAAGAGCATTTCAATTGGAAAATTTCCTCTTGCCTTTTTTTGCTATAAATTCTATCTGCCCTCAGTCCCTGACCGGGTGAATCTCTTCTCACTGTTTAAGCTACCTATCTATGTTTTGAACATATTGGGTTTTTCCTTGTTCTGAGCTATTATAACATTGTTATAAATATCCATATACAGGTCTTTGTGTAGACCTAGGTTTTCATTTCCCTTGGGAAAAGACCTGAAGGGATAGCTAAATCTTTATGGTAATGTTTAATTTTATACAAAACAAATTATTTCCAAAGTAGTAATACCATTTTCCATTTCCATCAGAACACATACAACTTCCTGCCCATACTATTTATCTTTTAATGGACTATCTTTTAAATTTTAGATATTCCAGCAGTATCTTCACTGTGTCATAACTTGCATTTCCCTGGTGACTAATAATTGTGTAGGAATGCTTGTTTTTAGTACTTATTGACCATCTATATAACTTGGTGACTTTCCAAATGATTTGTGTTTAAAAAAAATTGTTGCATTATAAAAAAGACATTCTGGATACAAGTGACTAAATAGCTATGTATATTACAAGTATTCCGTTCTCTGGCTTGTCTGTCCATTTTTTGTAATATCTGTTGAAGACCAGAACGGTTAAATTTTGAAGTCAGATTTTCTAAGGTTAGTGCTGTGTGTCTGATACCTTCTTGCCTAAAACAAGATTGAAAAATCTGCTTTCTTGATATCTATGGTTTTAACACATTCTGATTTCTGATCAATTTCAATGTAACTTTTTATATGGTATTAATGGGAGTTCATACACTTTAATGTATTCAAATACTCCATAAATACTTTCTAAAGACTATTGCTTCAATAACTTGGCAATGATAGGGAAGATTGACCATATATGTTGGTTTATTTCTGAATTTGTTATATTTTATATATTTAATCTTCTGCCTGTATTAAAATACCTCAATTACTGTAGCTTTATATCAGTCTTAATTTATCTGAAGAGTATTTGTCATTTCAGAATGTTTCAGGACATAGAATTCTTGGTCGGTTTGGGTTCCCCCCCCCCTTTGGCTATTAAGTTTTCATTTTAATCAGTTTGTACCTATGTATAATTTTCTTTGTATGGACCTTGAGGTTTTAAGAAGTTAAAATATTTTTGTTCTATCTTGGTCATTATTGTTTTATATTCTGTTCTTTCTAGCTCTCCTCCTGTTGGTCAAGTTTCATGTTTAGATTGTTCAATGTGTTCCCATACCTCTCAGGGTCTATCTTAATTTTTCAAGGTTTTTTACTATGTTTTTTAGAATGGACGATCTGTTTATCAGTCTTCAGTGTTTTTAACTTTCTCTTCAATATCTAACCTACAGTTAAATAACCCTGGTTTATTTCTAACTTCAGATATTTGCTATAATCTAGACATTCCATTTGCAAAATAGTCTCTTCATTTGTCCACTTATTGCATCCATCTTTACTTGTCATGGACATTTCTAGTTGCCCCTTTAAATGTTATTTACTGCTCCTTCTAAATGCTGAATCATCCTGAGGTCCATTTTTTCCTGATACTGGTCATTATTTGGGCCACATTTTCCTGTATATTTGTATCTTTAGTAATTACCAAACTTATGTTTTTGTTATTGTGTATTAAGAATTTGAGTGATACCTTCTATGGAATCTAGTGTCTCTCTCCCAAACTCCCTAAACAGTATTTTTAGTTTAGTTTAGTTTAGTTTTTTTTCTATCTGGTATTTGATTATGTTGGATAAATCACCTGGACTAGTGGAGTGTTGGTATAAAATATGGTTACTATAGATAAGTTTCATTTTCCCCTGCTCTTAAAGTAAACCCTTATTCCTAGCACATAGTATTTATTTAAAAAGTATGAACCTCCTATACTTTCAATGTAAAGTATAAGTTATTTACCAATACCCTCTCAGTAAAAATTAAACACTATGTTCCTTTCTGTACACAGCATCTGAAATTTATGCTGTCTTTATTTTTTAGTCCCATTCACATGTTCATAAATCAGCCAAGAATTTGAGGAGTGTTTGTATACATACTTGAGGACTTCCTTCTCTATAACTTCTATCTGGAGTTTCCTTCCTCAATTTACAACAATTCTTACAGCCTTGATCTTCATCCTCTGTCTCATAATTCTAGTAACACCAACACTTCTGATTGAATTCTAGCCTTGCCCCATGTAGCCTGTAAGGGTTCTCAGAAAGAGCCTTGTCTTTCCCTTATTCAAGGGTATCCATCAAGGATCAAATATCTGCTAGTCTCTGCCTACTTCACTCTCCAAAATTTAATAATTTTTTAAATTAAAATTTTACCAGGATTTATAATATCTGTGGGACAGTCAATAAAACTCTTCTGAAATTTCCAAAGGTTAGATCTCTTTTGAGGGGTCTTTGTTGAATATAATTCTATTTTTCATTATATATGTGTAATTACCTCTAAAACTTGGTGACTTAAAATAGACTTCCCATCTTACATTCTAAGGGGTAGGAATCCAGGTACATCTTAGCTGGAGCCTCTGGCTCATGCTTCTCTCACAGAATGGTTCTCTTAGGGCTCAACTGAGATAAATCTGCTCCTGAACTCACTCATGTGGGTGTTGGCAGGTGTCACAAGATCACATCCAAGCTCCTATATACAGATGTTAGCAACCTTAAGTTCTATTTAGCTGCAGATCTCCATGCCTTGCCACATAGCCCCCCTTTAAGGTTACTCACAACATGGCAGCTTGTTGCCTGTGGGGTGAGGGCTAAAGGGAACCCTCGGGTGCAGGGTGGAAACCAGTCTTCTTGTAATCTCTCAGAATTGTTACTTTTGCCATATTCTGTTTGTTTGAAGGAGTTGTCATACGGTCTAGCCACATTCAAGTGGGAGGGGATTATACAAAGACATGAATATCCAAAAGTGGGAATCATTGAAGTCCTTTTAGGAAAGATCTTTGGGTGGAAAGCGTTGTGAACATGGTCATTCATTCAAGGGTAGAATGCCTTCTGCTAGTGCTTTGGTCGTTCCCTGAAACATGAACATATATTATTATATTTAAACAAATATAAAATCATATGTATATTTAGCCAGAGTTCGTAAGATTTTCAGGAGGATAATCTACTCTACAACTTTCCTGCCATTACCAGAAGTAGAACTTCTTCTGAAGCATTTTGTGGAATAAAACTAGATTCCTTGCTTATGATTATGGTTTTCAATGACCTAAAATGCATGATTATTCTCTTGCAACTTCTTTGTTAATGGACTGTCATATATTCCACTGGTAATTCTGTTGAGACCAGTTTGCAAAGTCCTAGAATAAATTTATATTCATATCTTTTTTTGATTTTTTTTTTTGTGTATATCTTAATATCTAGAGTTGATACCCCATTAGACTGAGAAAAATTTTTAAAGATTTGTTATTCCTTCATTTCTTCTTAGGGAACCACCATGTTCTACTTATGGTTTATTAATTGTCTAGTGAGGGAATGAAAAGTGGCAAAATTAATGACTTTATTAAGCTAAATGCCTTAGAACAGCAGCCTGCAGAATATCACAAGTGTTTTCGTGTGTGTATATTATTTCTCTAATAGAATATAGCCATCAACTGCACATGTCTTACACATGTAATCCTTTAATCACTTTATTTTTATATATAGCTTTCTACTTTCATTTAATTAAATGTATTTATTCTAACATGTGATGATGGGCAATAATCAAATCTGATAACCACCTGAATATTTTACCACAACTGGTTCAGGAATAGAAATAATGGTTGTGTTTTTTTGTTTTTTGTTTTATGTAGGTTTTTCTCTTTTTTTTAATATAATTTATTTTCAAGTTAGCCAACATACAGTGTATAGAGGGCACTCGTGGTTTTGTGGGTAGTTTCCCATGATTCATCACTTACATACAACACCCAGTGTGCATTCCAACAAGCGCCCTCCTCAATGCCCATCACCCAGTTCTTTCCCCTCCCATCCTATCAACTTTGTTCTCTGTATTTAAGAGTCTCTTATGTTTGTTTCCCTTTCTGTTTGAGACTATTTTTTCCTCCTTCCCTTCTCCCATGGTCTTGTTTCTCAAATTCTACAATGAATGAAAACATATTATATCTGTCTTTCTCTGACTTTTTCCACTTAGCATATCTGTTCTAGTCCCATTCACATTGTTGCAAATGGAAAGATTTCCATTCTTTGGCATTGTCAGGTAGTAGTCCACTGTATATGTAAACCACATCTTTATCGATTCATCAGTTGATGGATATTTAGGCTCTTTTCATAATTTGGCTACTATTGGCTATTAAAAGCACTGCTATAAACATTGGGGTACATGTGTCCCTAGGAATCAGCACTCCTCTATCCTTTGGATAAATTACTAATGATGCTATTGCTGGGCCATAGGGTAATTCTATTTTTAATTTTTTGAGGAATCTGCACACTTCTCTAGAGTGGCTGCACCAGTTTGCATTCCCACCAACAGTGCAAGAGGATTCCCATTTCTCCACATCCATACCAGCATCTGTTGTTTCCTGAGTTGTTAATTTTAGCCATTCTGATTGGTGTGAGGTGGTATCTTAATGTGGTTTTGACTTGCATTTCCCTGGTAAGTGATGTTGAACATCCTTTCATGTGTCTCTATTGGCTATCTGGCTGTCTTCTTTGGAAAAGTCTCTATTCATGTCTTCTGCCCATTTCTTCACTGAATTATTTAAAAAACTCACCTTGAATATAGGAGAATCACATTTTTACTTCAAACATGGATTGTAAGAATAGCTTACAATTGGAATTGCATTGAGGGGAAATTGCCTGTTCCCTTAATCTCCATGATGATCAGCTCATTTGTGGTTGTTGACCTTAAGAAAGCTAATGAGTGTACTCATTTCCTCTATAAATCAAGGCTAATGATACTACTTTTCTATCCTCACTCATGGGTATTGAGAATTGAGTTACCTTTTGCTGATTTCTTTCCACTCCTCAAAGGTAGTAACATTTTTTTCTAAGGTTTATTTATTTTGAGAAAGCACTTGAGCAGGGAGGGACAGAGAGAAAGGGAGAGAGAGAATCTCATGAGGCTAGATATCACAATCCTGGGATCATGACCTGAGCTGAAATCAAGAGTTGGTCGCTCAACTGACTGAGCCACCCAGGCACCCCAAAGGTAACAACATTTTATACTTTGTCTTCACCTCCTTCACATATTCTCAGAAATTTCACTAGTCAAGGAAGAGGGGAAAAATAGCAACATGACTTGTGGGGGGAGAACACTGTTAATCTTTGTTTTAATTAATGTAAAAAGTTGGAATTAAATTTATATTATACATGGTTAGAGTTTTATGATATTCGAAACACTTACTTCATGGAAGCAGAAGATAGATTTGTGATGAATGGCTCTTCAGATTTGAGAGCAAAAGGAACCATCGTATAATCTTCCCCACCCCATCCCCCAAAGAATAGCATGAATAAGTTTTAAAAACCAGTGCTCACCCTAAATCTCCTAGGGTTCCCACTGGTGCTGTTTGGAACTTGGGGATCGCTGTTAATCTCATTTTTCTTGGGTAGTTGCTGCTGTTTATTCAGTCCTTATTGGTCTCCTATGCTCAAGATCTGGTCTGAATAGAGAGGATTTTGGTATCCATAGAGACCAGAGTAAACAGTGGAGACAATAGAAAGGGCAGATGAAAACATGGATAACTTTGGTCCCTTCAACCTCCCTCAGGAAGACTCTTGTGTCAGGTCCTCCTCTTACACAGCTCTGGCCTGATTCTGTTTCTTTACTTCCTAATGACATGTTTCTTATCCCAGATGTTCCCTATGGTTCTAGTTTCTGATGTTCACATTTCAGAATTTAGGGGAATTGAATTCTAGGCACTTCTCTGAAGTAAGGGTAGGTTTCCCCAAATCTGTTTACATGCATACATGTTGACACCCCAACTGCTACCTCTTCAGGTGTGTTTCCCTCTATCATCCTCTGCATCTACCTCAAATGTAAGGGGAAAACCCTCACTAGCCCTAAGCCATGTGTGGTGGGCATCAGGGCCTGGAACAGGAAATAGAGTACGGATATGATAGGCAGGCAATGAAACTTTGGAGAGGGAACCACCAGAAGTAGTTCACTCTGTGGGGGGCCCCTGGGTGGCTCAGTTGGTTGAGCATTAGACCCTTAATTTCCGCTCAGGTTATGATCCCAGGGTCATGGGGTTGAACCCCATGTAGGGCTCCATGCTGAGCATGGAGACTGCTTAAATTTCTCTTTCCCATGCTTGTGTTCTCTATTACAAAGTGAACTTTTTTTAAAAAATTTCTTCAGAGCTGTTTCCTTCCAAAGCAAGCCAGCTCCCTTGTTACCTCTTCTTCTAACCCAAGTCTTAGGGATATCATTAATGTTCCTTCTTTGTCTTATCACCTTTTTTTTTTTTTTTTTTTTTTTTTTTTTAGCAGTGAATACTCCCCATCGTGACCTACAATAGACCAAAAATGCATTAGTTTGCATCCCAAAGTAAATAGTATGTAGCATATCATAATTACTCATGTATATTTATACTTAGGATTCTTAATAAAAAGGCAGAAAGGAGTATTAAGTGGTCAGCTCTCACACACATAAAAATCAATAGTGATCTTATCAATACAATAGATGAGAGGATTTTGTGGGAAGATAAGGCTATGGGGGGGAAGTAATAGCAGCCTCAACTTAGAAAGGAGAAGAGGCTGATAGTAAATACCTTGATTTCCCATTCTCCAGTCTAGTTCCTACATGCTATCTGATCAATATAATGGATGCTGATTAAACAGAGGATTTCTAAAGTCTAAGCTGCTTCTGTCTAGAAGTCCTAGTCATCCACAAGATCTAGAATTGAACACTCCATTAATACTTACAGTAGTAAATCTTAAAGTAGGACCCCTGGAATTCATGCTTAGTCAACTGCATATCCCTCCATTTCATTTAGTCCACAAAATACAGTTATCTTATAGGACATGTTTGAGGCATTGTTTATTTTGTTATAGCCATTTTCCACTGTAATTACAGGTGTGGTGATGGTAACAAAAGGAATAGTAAACATACTGTTGAACTCTACAGAAGTGGAACATACTGAAATGATGTTGTAACATGGAGTACATGTATATGGTCAGTTATATTGTAGGTTGACTTAGTTACATAGCATCTCTTTGGAAGGTAATCATTTTACATAGTATTCTGTGATAAATTATCAATACCAAACCATTGATACTTGAATGTTGATTTTTGGAATATCTTTTACTCAAAACTTGGGCCTGTTTATTCATAGGCCAAATCATATCACCTTTACTAAATACAAAACTTTCATGGTATGATTTTGGCTTAAACAATGCTGCTCTGGGGTGCCTGGGTGGCTCAAGGGGTTAAGTATTGATCCTTGATTTTTTTTTTTTTCCCCCAATCTTTGGTCATGATTCTCTCTCTCCCTGGTTCTCGGCCCCTCTTCTAGTAATCCTCTCTCAAAATACAAAAAATAAAATTAGAAACCTCTAACACCATCAAAAATCACTTGGTCTCTTGTCAAATCTGGATAATTGAGGTCTATACATAGCTTGTATCATGGAAGCTTTTCAATAAACTTTTTAAATGTTAAGATTGGCTTTTTCACCAAAACATTCATTTGGAGATGTTTAAGGATGTTAATTTTTTTTATTGCATAGGTGGGGGAAAATGACTTAAGAAATTGGGGGAAGAGCCTAATGTGATAGGGCACTTCTAGAAAACTTAATTGGCACTCAATGCTTCTGTTATTTTCTCTGTTGGCTAACCAGGGAATTCAATCTTGCAAGAGGGATGGGTAGGGATATTTTCTGGACTCTGTGGCTGCTACAGCAGCTGCAGGTTCATGGAACTTCCCAGCATTGTGGATACCCAGTCTTAGTCCTACCAAGCAATCCTACCTACCAATCAACTGCTTCTCTAGCATGATTCTCCTCTTCCCTAGCATCTATAGATAATACAGGACGGTGACTATGATTTCCTGGGTTACTTCTTTGTCAGTCAAAACTGTGGCAGAATAGAGCGGAGATTTAGGAGATTGTCCATTATAGTGACAAATAGACCTCAAGGGGACTGTGAATGGAGAGGCCCTGTCTTTGCCAAGTCATTCTCTTGCACTGTGTTAGGGGACAGCTTACAAGGCACTGCTGTAAAAGAAGTTTCTGTTGCCTCTCATCTCTGCATGGTTTTTCCTCTTTTCTCTTTCAAGCCCCTCTTTCAGTCTAGTGTTCCTCCTTTCTAAGTGTTCCTTTTGAAGGTCTTTGCACTAACTTTTATCAGACAACAGAATCTAATTTCATAGAAAGACATGCCTCATGTGGGTATAGCAT
>NC_043701.1:25562750-25645119 GCF_006229205.1 Suricata suricatta
TGCCTCAGGCAAGGATTATCACTCCGTTGAGTGAGCCAGTAAACAAGATTTGCATCTGGAGGCTGGAGATTGCCATTTCCTGGTCAAAATAACTTTGGCGACTGTCTTGCTGAGCTAGACGTGAGTGGCCAAGGCACACAAAAGATCAAAACCGTATTCAGTGTTAGTTCTCCATCCCCCAAGATTGCTGAGGCAAAGTTGGGGCGCTTCTTTGATATGTATTTGACTCTGTAGCCTGCCTAGGTCAGCTCGCCTTGTTTTCCCCCCCTGAAGACTATATAAAGAACAGTTCTTTGAATAAACGCTCTCTTTCGCCTGATCAGAGAACCGTGAGTTCTGTCTTTACTCTCTGCGTCTCCCTCTCCTGCCCCCTGTTTCTCTCCCTCCCTCAGGAGAAGGACCCGCGACCATTCTCCGCCCTGCCGGTTGGGGGCGGACGAACCGATCGCCTGGGCCCCGGCAGTCGGGTTACGACAATTGGCGCCTCAACGCGGGGCTCAGTAAAGTAATGCGACCCTGAGCGCGGGTTACGGCAGTTCCTAGCTCTTCACTTAGCTACATTATGATCTCTACTTAAGTGTCTTTTCCTCAAATACTTTTGTTAGCCCTCTTTCTAAGCCAGGTTGGGTTTCCCTGTTACAATCTAATGGCCCTTTATATCTTCATTTGTGTCCCTTACCACAGTTTATGTACATAATAGTAACTTACTGCCTCACTTTCTCCTTCCCCCACAACAATGTAAGTCCCAGAGTAGGAAGGCTCAGTCTGCGCTGCTTATTCTCTCTCCAAACACCTAGCAAAAGTTAACAGTTTTACACAGCGGACATTGAATGCATATTGATTAAAAGTGTGAATATAGAAGTGAATAACTGAAGTAAATTTGACTTGGAGATGAAGTCCTATCAAAATGATCTCATTGGGGAATAGTAAGAAAAAAAATGCCTAAAGCAGATTTTAAGACACTTGGGAATTACTGGGTTGGCATTCAATACCCACCAGTTTCCTACCAATGTTTATTGAGAGGTGTCTCTCTTGTAGATACTGTATTCCTCAAGCTCCACCTACCCCCCCACACCAATGCCACCATTATATTGGGGCAAATATTGATAGTCACGTAAAGAACAGATTTACAACAGCAAAGAACAAAGATTTACAACAGCATTGTAGCTGGTATGTATTTGTGTGACCACATTTTAAATGTCTTGTCTACCTATTGTAAGTGAATGATGGGATTAGGTAGTAACTATGTAAGATAATATAGAGCCAATTTTTTCACTGTTGAAACTCTATTAGCTGGTACATAAATGACATCAATAAACAGAAATAAATTTGTGCATGAATGAAAATGCTAACAAAGTAGGTTGGATAACTAATACCAGTAGAGAAAACAATTAGTTGAACACATACAGTAAAGCAACTTAACTTTCCATTAAGCCCATTATCAGTGATAATAAATTGATAATTTGATATGGTTACATAAATGTATTTCTTGAGTAAATTATTCATACTTTGAAAGAAAAAGTACTTTGTCTAAGTTATTAGTACTTAGAAAGAAAACCATGTTATATATTTTAGCATTGTGTCTAGCACACAGAATCAAGTTAGTATTTTTGTTGAATCACTATACTGATGGATGGTACATCTGATTCCTTTCAGGGTCAAACTTGGATTAAAACTGGGAGCGACCTCCTTGTGACCACCTGTGGCAAACCCTTACATTGTATTTTCCATTCCTGCTTTCTCTTTTGCAGTTCTAGTTTTTCACTCTTCCTGGTTCCCTTAGGTCTTCTCTCATAGGCACCCTTCAGGTCCTACCATTGGTGTTGCTATAGCAACACCTAAACTGTAGATCTGGTGCTTTATCTACCCTACTTATTCCTCCCCTTCCCAATGTACTTACTTCTCATCTTGTATCACTGACAATCAAATAGGCCTTATCCAATTTTAAAGAGAAATAGTGTGAAAAGGATCATCAGTAAATCCCAGTGAATCAAGAAAATAAGACCATATAATGGAACATCTAACAAATTTAGATAACATTTTCCTCAATACATAGAAATTGTTCTAAAAGTCTCTAACAACTTTTTATACATTTACTCCCCACATTTAATGTGTATTTTTTAAAAAAGAAATAAAGACACTAAGGGCTAAATTTCAAATAGGCAGGAAACTCAAGGTTGGTGCAAGGAAAGGATGAATCATTCAGGGAATTAGCAACATGGAGCCTTCCCAGACTAAGCCCAACTCAGCTGCTGCCATCCCTCTAACAATTCCCTTCAGCACTTGGGTATTCTTGAACAGCTGAGGTTGGCCTTTTACTTTTATAACTACAGCAACAAATGATAGAAATATCTCTTCACTGTTTGTTAGTCCTGACTGAATTGTAAATCCTCTGTAAAAGCAGAGACCTGTCCTCTGTTTCCTGAAATGCTTCAATGAAAATTACATGAGAATCAGGCTTCTGAATAAGTGAAAAAATATTCTGTAAAATACCCATTCCTTTGACCAAACCTCTCCTAAAATACAAATGCTACGGACTCATTATCTTCCTCTGTTTATCTGCATAGGATGGGAAAACAGGGAAAGAAAAGTCCTCTGTATATAGGTCTTCTTCCATTCTCTATGATATTCCTCCAAGAGTTCACTTCGAAAGCTTAGCTTGGCTATCAAGCTTCTGTCCCTTCCTCTGTTTTTGCAAACTCTTCAACTTCATCCTTCAACTATTTTCAATAGGTTTTTTTTTGTTTGTTTGTTTGTTTTTTTGTTTGTTTGTTTGTTTTAGCTCAGGCTTCTCTTTAACCTGAAGTTCAGAGAAAATAGGTTTCAACCTCATTGGTGACAGAAAAGGTAATATTGAATATTTCAATTTTTTTTTCTCCTCATTTTTGGTTTCTCTTGGTTAACAAAAGCAAAAATGACTTTACACTGTATTTGGGAACAGCCACTGATACTGGAGGCTAGAATCAAGATATAGAGCAAAAGGTACCTTCATCCTTGCCCTTCAAATGAAGAAATAAATGGATGAATAAATTAATTTACATGTGATATGGTGTCCAGGATTATTTTAGTCTGAGTTTTTAAATTGGTAATCTATCAACAACTTTATAAACCTGACCAGAAAATACTGCAGCTATAGTGTACGAAACCAAATATATGCTCTTTTGTTACAACAATCTCTCAAATCTGCATTAATTGCAAATTTCTTTACTAGAGTTGCCCCATTTGACAACAAAACATCTTGAAAGAGTTTCTGTAGCTCTGTCTCGAATTCCATTCCTTCCATTCTTCCTCTGGCATTTTCTTAGTCAGGCAATCCACCTCATACTCCCTGTAAAAATGCTTTAATAAGTCCACCACTAAAACATATTACTGCATAATGCTTACCCAAATTAAAAAAAAAATCTTTTGTTTTAACCATCATTCAAGCCCTGGAACTGGTGAATGGGCCCTGGGGCTGGTCTGGCCGTGAGGAAGAAAAAGAGCAAGGGAAGAAGTGATCTGCAACCTGTATCCAATTTTATGTAGGGCTATTTCTTGTCATTACCCCTAATTCCTTTATAAGCCAAGAATCCTAATGAAATACCATACAACTAACCAGTTTTCCTTTGACTTTTGATTTCTGTCCACTCTGATATTGATCATCACACTAAGTGATGCTATCAGCATTTAGACTTTAATTTACAATCATCTCTGGTAAGAGCTCTATGGACAAATCTTTACCACACTAATAAGGGTGACTGTAAAAAGTGCACAGAAAAAAGTGGGCAAAATTATCTTAAAATATGCATGCATATAAGAACTTTCCCTTTGTAGAGGGATTTGAATTGTGTATCTTATTACTTCATTACCAGATGTAGTCAATTAGTTCAGCTGCTTTGAACATAGCCTAAAATAATATTTAGCCCTGTTTTTGTATATTGACTACTACAGATTGAATATTTGTGTTCCAACAAAATACATACATTAAAACCTAATTTCCAGTGTGTTGGTATTGGGAAATAAGGATATGGGAGGTAGTTGGGTGATGAGGGTGGACGACTCTTGATGGGTTAATGCCCTTAGAAGAAGAGACACAAGAGTGCTTGCTGCTTCTCTCTCTCTGCTCCTCCTCATGTGAGGATTTAGTGGGAAGACAGCCACTAAAAACCAGAAGTGAGCTCTCACCAGATACTGAATCTGCCCACACCTTGATCTTGGACTTTCCAGCATCTAGATCTGTGAGAAATACTTAAGCCATGTAGTTTATGGCATTTGTTATAGTAGCCTATACAGGAAGACCAGAATTGGTACCAAGAAGTGGGGTGGTGCTATAACAAATATCCAAAATTGTGGAAGTGGTTTTGGAACTGGGTCATAATTAGAAGCTAGAGGAATTTTGAGGTACATACTAGTAAAAGGCACTAAGGGAATTTTAAAGATGATGCTGGTAAGGGGTCAGAAAGAGGATAGCCATAGAAAAAGTTTCCATCTTACAGAACACCTAAATTATCACATACAGAACATTGGAGAAATAGAATAAAGGCCATTCTGAGGAGATCTCAGAATCAAGGAGCATGTTACTGGACAATAGAGAAAAGGCAGTTCTTGTTATAAAGTGGCAAAGAACTTGGCTGAGTGGTATTCATGTTTCTGTGTCTTATAGAAAGTTGGACTTGTGAGCACTGAAACTACATATTTAGCTGACATGGTTTCTAAGCAAAGGTTTGAGGCTTGGGTCTTCCTGACTACTTGTAGTAAACTGCAAGGAGATAAATAACTGAATATAGAATTAGGTAAAAAGAAATCCTATCTTAAAGACTTGGAAAATTCTCAATTCATATTATAAAAAATGAAGAAGCATATTTGGATGAAAACATGAAGGATGTACTAGAAGGACCTTTTGATAAGGAGACCACTGTGGGTGTCCACTATTGATTTACTCCACAATCTCAACAGAATCCAGGAACAGAGATAGGATTATACCAGCAGAAATGTAGTCAGCTGTGGCTAAAGGAAATTTAAAAACAAGATGGGAGTGAAGGCATGCTGTGAATGTGTGATTTCCTTTAAGAAAAGGGAAAAGCCCAAGTTGATTCAGATCTCATTGGGATTACTATCTAGAGTTCCAACAGAAGCAGTAGGGGCAGGCAACCCATTGGAGCCTTAAGGGCACAAACCCTGTCTCAACATGAGCAATATACATGCAGAGAAGCAGGGATTACATAGTACCCTGCTGACCTATGGGGTGACATGGTCACCTCAGTAGATCCAAAAGGCAGAGAAATGAGCCAGAGAAGATTGTTCTAAAGTCTTAAGGTCTCATGGAGTTTGCTAGCTCAGAACCTGTAACCTCATTCTTCATTTTTTTTTTTCCTTTTGGTATAAGAAAGTCTATTCTCTACCTATCTCATCGTTGTATTTTGAAAGCACATAACTTTTCTGGTATCAAAAGTTCACAACTGGAGAAGTTTTTTGTTCTGGGTTGTGTGTGTGTGTGTGTGTGTGTGTGTGTGTGTGTGTGTGTTGCCTTGTGATGAATCCTATCTTGAGTTTCACCTTTATTTGATTCAGATGATATTTAGATGAGTTGTTGAACTTAAGACTTGGGGAGTTGATGCTGCAAAAGTTAAGACTTTGGGAAGCTATGGGGAAGGAAAGAATATTCTACTTGTGAGAAAGACCTGAATTTTGTTTGGCCTGGGAAGGATGCTATAAGCTTCATGTGTCCCTTTAAAATCCATATATCAGCCTATTCAACAATGTGTATGATATCTGGAAGTGGGGGCCTTTCAAAGGTAACTAGGTCATGAGGATGAAGCCCTTATAATGGGATTAGTGCCTTTGTAAGGAGGCACTTGCTTGCTTTCCCAACCTCTCCACCCTGTTTACTCTCCTCCTCTCCCTGTGAGAACACAGCATGGTGGCCATCTACAAACTAGAAAGTAGGCTTTCACCTGACTCTAGATCTGTCAGCACCTTGATCTTAAATTTGCTAGTCTGCAGGAGTGTAAGGAAATAAATGTTGCCCAAGCCACTCAGTCTATGGAATATTTTTTGAGGCAATCCAAACTAAGACACAGACCATGTACCTTATCCTGGACATAATTAGACATGAGTAAAGTAAGTGTGACAACCTAGGAGGTTTGCATTCCTCCATATTACAGAGGTGGTAATCCACAGACAGAGGTGGTGAGTAGCTACCTTCACACTTGCAAGGCAATAACATGGAATCACAAACTGGGATTTTTATGTATAAATATAATACATATATGAAAAGACAAATTGAGTTAATAAGTCATTGTACACATTTGGTAACTAAAACTGATGGTTGTAGTAAAACAGTTTACCAGTGGATTCAAAAAACATAATTTCTCCAAATGTGAACAAAATTCCTAATACATCACTTGCCATTAAAAAAATTAATGTTTTTCTTTATAGTCCAATTCTCGATGTATAAAAAGTCATCAGTACATTTCTTCAGGCATCATCATTATCTGTGTGCAGTAATCCAAAAATCAACCCATGGAAAAAGTATGACTTTGTAATCACACAGTTGAACCTTATATTTTCCTTAAAGCTCACAGGATGGAATGTGTCTATTTCCCTTTATATTTCCCACAGTTAATTGTTAAGAATTTTGTGAATGTGATTATAATGTTAGTTAACTAAAGACTCATGGGAAAGTAAAGAAAGATCTAAAATCTTAAGCCTCTTGAGAGAAGTTGACCCCATTTTAAGATCATGGAAAAGTCAAAGATGATCTTTCTTCATCCATGATACTTCTTTCTTCTCTCTCCCCTGCCCTCACCTGCCTTGAGCATCCCATTTAGACTTGGAGAAAGGGGGTCCCCCTACCCTAGGCTCTATACTTGAGAGCAGTGTTCCTCACCATTGGTGATCAAGGATTAAAGTCCTATTTCTCATGCTTTGTGGGTGAATATTTTTATAAAATGTGGCAGTTTCAAAGTACAATAAACCTTTCTAAGTGCTTATTCTCATTTTCCATACTTCCTAATATCTAGTTGGGGCGCCTGGGTGGCTCAGTTGATTAAGCGTCCGGCTTCGGCTCAAGTCATGATCTCACAGTTCATGGGTTCAACCTCGTGTTGGGCTCTGTGCCGACAGCTAGCTCAGAGCTTGGAGCCTGCATCAGATTCATTCTCTCTCTCTCTCTCTCTCTCTCTCTCTGATCCTCCCCTGCTTGTACTGTCTGTCTCTCAAAAAGAAACAAAAATTAAATTAAAAAAATTAAAGTATCTAGTTGACAGGTTTATGCACTGAAATTAAGGCATAGAACAGATTTTGAATAGCACTGCTTAAGAGGATCATTCATATCACAAGTTAAAAAAAAAACTTCTTGAAACATTTTTTAAAAAAATCAACACTTCTGACATTCAGTGGGAACATTGTACAACTCGTAACTGTAAATATCCACTTTTCTGATGAATACCATTTAAGCCCAAAGGAAACCAGTGCTTCTCGCCTATGGACTCAAGTCCCAGGAAGGAGGTGAGTGTACCTAAATACCACAGTTTTGTCTTATCCTGCTAGCAATATCAAAGACAGTCATTTGGAGTATGTGAGCAGAGAAATTATTTGCATGAAAGGAAATCACCTTGCAAACATTCTTTATGTTAGCATGTGTAATAGATTCATGTATAATAAAGCAGTTTTTTCAGTAATGCCAAACATCAATTTCCTTGCTTTTCTTTTGTTCAGCATGGTTCTCAAAGACGTCTTTTTGTTAGCATAGTGCAGTTAAGGAGCATCTAATAAAATTAAACAATTCTTCTTAAATCTACATATATAAATATTAATTATATAAGAAGGGTAAGCATTAAGGCTATTCTATATTTGGGCAACTAGATGGATATTTAATACTAAAATACATTTTTTAAAATGTCAAATATATTTATAAAAATATTTATTTTGGAACACTTTTAGATTTATAGAAAAGTTATAAAGCAGAACTCTCATTTACCCCCATACTCAGTTTTCCTGATTAATATCTTACATTAGTATGGTATATTTATTATAATTAATAAGCTGATATTACATAGCTTAGTATTCAGAATTGTTTACTTTTTCCTTAATTTATTTTTTTAGTTCTAGGATCCCATCTAAGGTATCGTACATCACATTTACTACTCATGGCTCAGTGGACACCTCTGTGTTCCAACAGTTGTTACATTGTTACCAGGATGTGATTGTTTATAGGTCTCTTAAATGACTAAGCAAGTAGATATGTGCATGAACTAACACACATATACGTGTTTCTATGAATTTTCTATATGTAATCATCTTTACTTCTTTTAGACCAAATATGAATTCACATGAGGTCTCAAACTCTGATCCAGTACTACATGGTTCATTGTAGACTCTTCTTCCTTGCTTATCTGTAATATCCAACAGTGAGAAATCTGACCCCTGCCATCTACTGAACTTTACTTATTATATACTGAGTAAGTATATACTGAATAATGTACACATTATTATACATGTATAATAGTAACAATTACTTATCCATACTCTGGTAGGAAATAACTTTATCAACTAGAGTATGATAACCTATATACAATTTTTTATCCATCATTATATATTTCATTTCCAACACTACATAGGCCAGCCCATTTTCCCCTACCCTCTTAAATGAAGTCTTATCATGCATTTGTAACACAGTTTGAGGATTTTTATTACATTTTTACTTCTGTTTTGGGATTCCCTGACCTCCTAAATGATTTTTAAGTTTTCATCTCTTAAGATTCATTTTCTGTGCAGTAAAGTGCTATGGAATAGGACCTATGCATTGTGTTATACGCATCATTAACTCTCATCCAGAATAGCTTCACCACCCTACACAGAATTTTACCTACTAAATCCTCTCCACCTTATGCTGACATACTCTCATATACCACTGATCTTTTTACCATAACTTGAGTTTTGCCTTTTCTAGAATTCCATATAATTAGAATCACAGTATTCAGCCTTTACAATTTCTTCCACATAGCAATATTCAATTTTCTTCCTTGTATATTCATAGCTTGGGTGCTGTTGCACATTTATTTACTGAATAATTATGTCACGTGGATGTGCCAGTGTGTTCATTCATCTATTGGTAACCATCTTAGCTCCAGTGTTTGGTGGTGGTAAATAAAGCTGCTGTAGGCTATTTTGTAGATACTGGCAGTGATAGAAGACTGGAATAAAATGGGAGAACGGCTCCAAGGGAAACAAAAAACAGCTAGAAGGCTAAGGAACTGAGTAGACCATTCAAAAGCTTCCAAGTTCTGGGGATACAGATGTTCAAGTTGAAGTTGTCAAACTTAGAGGGAATATTTCAACATTTTAGGCTTCTAGCAAAGTCCTAGAAGGATTCCATTTAGGAATAATAACCATACCCTAGAAAAAATTTCCCCAGGACTAAATGTAAAATCAAAATAAATACACCCTAGCAAAACATGAAATCTCCACTTGATCAGGTGAAACACTAATAGTAAGCTATTAGTGTCTACCAGACCAGACAATACTGACTATTCAGAGAAAAATAAAAATTTAGAATCTGTACAAGTGTCTTGTGATGTCCAGAATATAACAAATTACTGCACATAAGCAGGAAAACCATAGTCAAGAGGGATAAAAACTGAAGACAAATAACTCAGACATTGGAATTGTGAAGAAAGGCTGTAAAATGTTTCTATAGATAATGATGCAACAGATTACAGATGTAAAACCCAAAAGAATAAAATGGGGACTGATAAATATGCAATATTTGAAATAATTCACTCAATGAGCTTAATCAGGAGATTAGACACAAAAGAAAAAATCAGATGTACACCCTCAACTGAAATGCTATGTTAAAATTCCTTAATATTAAAGTGAATCATGATTTTAAAAATGAATCCTCAGAATGAAGATTGAAATAAAACTCTTAATTCTCAAGCTTTTGGCCTAATATTAAGCAAGTAATTAGAAACCCAGAAGAAAGGTTACAGAGAAGAGGGGAGAAAAATATTTTTAAAATAATGGATGAAAACTTTTACGTTTTTAATTTTTTTAATGTTTTTTTATTTACTTTTGAGAGACAGCACAAGCAGGGGAGGGTCAGAGAGAAGGAGACACAGAATCCGAAGCAGGCTCCAGGCTCTGAGCTAGCTGTCAGCACAAAGCCTGATGTGGGGCCGGAACCCACGAACCATGAGATCATGACCTGAGCCAAAGTCGGATGCTTATCCAACTGAGCCACCCAGGCGCCCCTGGATAGAAAGTTTTAAATATTAAAAAAAAAAAAAAAATCAACAATCCATTGGTAATATATTCCAAGCAGAGTTGTATGCCCTCCCCCATTTGTTTATGATAGTGAAACTAGTCCTGAACTACTTACTCTTCTTCTTTGAAAGTCCAGATATATTCTTTATCCATACAGCTTACTATTTGTTATCAGTTTTCTACAGACCAATAGAATATAGCAGTGAAATTTATTTCAAAAATTGGTATCATTCATTGAGTCAAGTAAAATACATGTGTGCATGCTAAGCACTCATATTAATAGTTAATCCTAAAGAATCTTTCATGGACCACAGTTTTGATAGAGTTGATCACTGAACAATGCAGGAGTTGGGGTACCTATCCCCCATGCAATAAAAAAAATCATGCATAACTTTGACTCCCAAAGAACTTTTTTGTTTACTGTTGTTGACAGGAAACCCTACTAATAACAGTTGATGAACATATATTTTGTATTTACATGTTATACACCATATTCTTACAAAGATAAAATCTTAAATAAAAATTCATTTGCTGTATCAAACTTGCATGAAAATCAACCTGCACAGTTCAACCCAATGTTAAGGGTCAAATGTAATTACAGATGAGAAAATGCAGATATCAAGCCCCATGTGTAATTAATGGCAGTTTAGAGTGTGAATCAGATCTGAGTGTAAGTCCATATATTTCCAGGTTTATAAAGTACTAGAAAGGATCAACTATTATTAGTATCATCTAATTTAGGCATCTTCATATACTAGAGTGACCTCCTAAATTTTAGTTAGTTTGGTCCTATAGTAAGATATTATTTGACCTGCCTAGAAAACCACAGGGAAAGGTTTGTGTCCCCTTAGAACCCTGTACACCCCCTTCAGGTAAATCAGTGTTCACAAAAATATTTTAACTAGTCATTCCCCAATGGCCATTTATAGAACATTCAAAATATTAGACTAAGACATTCAACAAAGTTATTCTATAACAGTAATTCACTCCAAATTACCTTTCTTCTAAATCTTATAAAGATACATGCTTAGAGAGTAATGTCCGACTTTAAGCATAATTGTACTATATAAATTCAATGTGGACTGAAACTTAAAATAAATTTGTTCTTATAGTTGTAAGTTGTAAATGCCAAATATGAAATACAGTATTACAACAAATATCATAAAAACTTTCCACAATATAGTGGTGTTTTACTCAGTCAATCCTAAAATTCCATTATTTTGAAAGCTACTTTTGCCTATAAGGCTTAGATTTATTGTTCAGCTCAGTGGTTGTTAAATTTCAGTATGATGGAGGAGAAACTTCTAAAACTGAATTGTAGAAAGCAGATTCTGACATTTACAGCATAATTTGTATAGCCAAGAGTGATGATGGGAAGGCAGGAAAAAATATCTCCATTTCTGGGCACGCATTTGTCATGGAAATCTATGGTTAAATCCAAGCCAATCTTCACAAAGTGGGCAGTGCAAGCAATGCATTTATGATTTGGTACATCATATAGTATCTCCCTAGTTTTGAATAGTACTGGAGAATTTTTTTAATGTTTGTTTTTGAAAGAGTGAGTGTGAATGTCGGAGGGTGAGGAGGAGAGGGAGAATGAACAGAGTGTCCAAAGCGGGCTCTGCACTGAAGCAGCAACCCGAATGCGGGGCTGGAACTCAGACTGTGAGATCATGACCCAAGCCAACATCAGATGTTCAACTGACTGAGCCACCCAGGCATCTTAATACTAGAGAATTTTTAACACAAGGATTATTAAATCTGTTCAAACATAAAACTTGCCCTATAGGACTCTAGGGATGAGATTTATGGCAAGATATTAATAAAAAAATGAACTACAAATGCTTGAAAATCATAGAGATTATAAAAGGAAGCAACTTCAGTTTTCTTGGTAGCTGGGGGTAGTCCCCAAAGATATCCATGTCTTAACCTCTGGAATTCATAAATATGTTAGTCTACGTGGCAAAGGGGAATTAAGGTTGCAGGTAGAATTAGGTCTGTTGATGAATTTATGCTGAAGTTATCCCATATTTTGTTGGGCCCAATGTGAACACAATTTTCTGATAGGTGGATGAGGGAGGCAGAAGAGTTGGAAAGATTTGAAGATGGTAGGAAGAGACACAGATCAAGGAATGCAGGCTGACTCTAGAAGTTGGGGAAAGTCAGGAAACAGATTCTCTGCTCCATAGAGCCTTCAAAGGATCACAGTCCTTCAACATCTTGATCTTAGTCTAGCAAAAACCATTTGGGATTTTGGACCTCCAAAACTTTGAAGATCACAAATTTAAGTTATTTCAAATCCCTAAATTTGTGGCAATGGGTTAAAATAGCAAAATCTAATACATTGGGTTTGTAACTTTAAGTTCTTGAAAATTTGAATTTTATTTAATTTTTCCAAATAATTGACTAAATTGAAATAAGAATAACTTACAGAACAGGACATTTTATGGTGCTGGTTTGTCTGAGATTGCAAGAACTAATAAGTTTAAATAGTAAGCATGTATGAGAGTTTCTAAAGAAATATTTCTAACTTTTTCTAAAGAAAATATTACTAGAAATACTTCTGGTATTTGGAAAGAGGTAAGGATTATGCCAAGGGTATTTATTTCATTCCAATTATACAAAAACCACACAGAACTATTACTCATCAAATCTGTGAAAACTTGGAATCAATAGGAGCTTTTATATTTTGTACATATTGGGTAAGAAATATATTGCAATTAACTGAGCCAAAGATTTCCATCTGTAATTAACATTTTTAAGTGTTTCCGCTACATCTAAATTGTGCTCATCAACTAATGTACCATCTGATGACTTGTCAAAGTCTATGAAAACACTGCTAAACTCAAAATTTTTATTTTAGAACAGTTTAGTTTTATTCAGAAACTGTCAACTTTATTCCTATATTTAGCCAAATGAAAAAAAAAATTTAATGATTGAAACAACCTTGGTATATACATAGGATATTCCATAAAATATCTTTAAGATATTTAAATTTTGTAGGTTATTTTAATTAGACTAGGATTTTTTTCAGTCTTAAACACGTTAAATACTTAATCATAAAAGGTGGCTCAGGATTGTGCTATTTCAGAGTAACACAGATGTCTGAGACCCTAGGTCTTTCCCTCTTTACTCACCTTGAACGAATGTGCTGGCCCTTTTGCATTTTCAAAATTTAATGTTTTATAAGATTTATTAGAGATTTTGGGGATTGTTTCAGGAAGGAAAGGCAATTACAGCACACAGCATCTAGTATTTCACTCCAAAACTCTTTTTTTTGTTTTACAGTCTTGCTTTTTACCATCTCTTCTTTCTTAATTCCTTTGCTACATAGCTTTCTCTCCCATTTTAAAAATCTGATTCTATATGCACATCCTCTTATTCCGGAAAGATACCCAAGTTCCTGTTCTCCTTAGAAAGCAGTTGGTATTTACAAATAAGCTATATTTTCACCTTAATTTGTTTTTATTTTCTGTCACAGCAGGAAAATTTGAAATTGGTCCCTTTTAAAGGCTATTTCTTTGGGGAACAATCTTTTTCTATCTACAGAGAATCTGTTAAATGCAAATAAAGTGTTTTTGAGTTCCAGACCTTTTATCTGTAAAGGAGATGAACATAAAATGAGACAAAACTTGTAAGACATTGGGTATGTATCTAGTAAACATAAACTGATGGTGTTAAAAAAGGTGGTATGTAATTAAACTGTTATTTTGTTAGCATGGTTGAGAAATAAATTCTAAGATCAGGAATGCTTGCATTCACTCCTTGTTATTTTGTGAGTAGTTGGTTGGAGGTATGACATTAGGGGCATGTATTCTTACATTTATATATACATATATTTCTGTGTGCATGGCATGGAGAACACATGCTGTACATATGTTCAGAGACTAAATTGGATGTTATTTCCAACTTTGTTGCTAAAGGCTCCATAGCCTTTTCAAGTAAATCAACTGCATGGAATCTCAGGTTTATCAGTTTTTTCTTTTTATCAACGCATAGTTGACACAATGTTATATTCTAGGTGTGCAACATCACCATTCAACAAATTCTATATATCACTCTCACCACAAGTGTAGCTGAGATTTACCTGTTTCAAAATGGAAGAATTCACCATAACTGGTCTGTCAGGGTTGTCTCCAGTCATAAAGTTCTGTGACAGAGTACATGGCCTAACCCTTGCCTTGGAGAAACTTTCTTATTGGGGAAGCAAATGATAAAAACTATTTTAAAAAGTAGCACATGATTAGGTGTGATGCCTAAAAGAGCAAAATTGGAATTGCTATCTTTGGAAAACTGGACTTTGTTTTAAGTGATATTCTTGAAGAGAAAGCTCTTCTTGGCAAAATAGAAGAACAGGGTCTGGCATAAGCCTGCTATTTTAAAAGGATTGTTAGGACTGGCTTGGCTAAAGCACAATTTGTGTTGGGAAGCTGTGGAAAATGAGTTTCAGTTGGTATAATAGGATCTGACTTGGGCAAATCTGAAAGGTTAAGCAGAGAAATTTAGACTGACCTCTATAGGCAAGAGGAAGCTACTGAAAGTTGTGTAGTAAGGAATGCTTTGACAACACTGTATGGTCAGTCTGGCAATAACATACAGAATCTACATTTGTAGGAGAAAAGAAAGAAGACAGGAATGGAGGCGTTAAGGACAGCTGAGCGTTTTTGGAGAATCTGCTGAATTAGAGGATCATATTCTATGCTGTAGGCAATACCAGCCTGTGATCTAGCATACCAGGAAGAGGAAGCAGCATATGGTATAGACACAGTAATTTGAAATAATGAGTTACAATCAAAATGAGGGCAGAGATTAAGGAAAATAAATGTAAGACCATTTTTGAATTAATTTCTAACTATGACTTGATATGTTACTGAGGAATAGCAACCAAATATAACATGGATACATGAAAATGAAATTGGTGAAATGGTGGTGGCAATAATGATGAAAAGGAACTCGAGAGGGAAATATTTTAGGAAAGAAGATAATACATTTTTATAAAGTCTGTCAAAGGCAGTATTTTAGGAACAATAAAGGCCATCTTAAATTACTGATTCAAGATTCTAGTGTTAAATATTTAATTTATGTCTCTCTATATTTTGTACACTAAAAGATTATTTTACTTCTAAACATAATATTCCTTGGTAGGTTCTTAAATACACACAACTGGTTAATGCCAACATCTAAGTCATTAAAAGGCCATTTTTTACATAAATTACTAAGTATAAGTACTTGCTAAGCTGCTGCATACTCAGGTTCACTAATCAGCATAAATACATATTCTAAGAAAGATGTAGATAGAAGAAATCAAGGATGGGTAAATTAAGAAGAAATCTAACTCCTGTGTTCACTTCTCAGTAACCAAGTACTCTCCAAAACCCTTCTTTCTTGACCTGCAAGCCTTAAATACTCTATTCTGAATTTTATCAACTCCTGTGGAAAAGAGCCAGCAATATATCTTAAAAATGTTTTTATAAACACAAATGACAATTTCTTAAATGTTTATTTTTTCCTTTTTGGGGTGAAGGGGCACAAATTGTGGAGGGACAGACAGACGGGGACAGAGGATCTAAAATGGGCTCTGTGCTGACAGCAGCAAGCCTCATGAGGGTCTTGAACTCCTGAACTATGAGGTTATGACCTGAGTCAAAGTTGGATGTTCAACCAACTGAGTCACCCAGGTGCCCCAGAACCAGCAATATTTTATATAGAGATATGAAGTCACCAATGTGCTTTATAACCAGAATTTCTATCCAGAAATTTCTACCTAGATTCTAGTCTCTTCCCAGCATGAAAAGTTGATATTCAGAGAGGGCATTATGTGAAATTAGGCAACATTTATCTCCACTCCACATGTTTCTTTTTTAACTTTTTTTAATTTCATTTTTGAGAGACAGAGACAGAGCACAAGCAAGGGAGAGGCAGAGAGAGAGGGAGACACAGAATCCAAAGCAGGTGCCAGACTCTGAGCTGTCACCACAGAGCCCAATGAAGGGCTCAAACTCACAAACTGTAAGACCGTGACCTGAGCCGAAGTCAGGCTGAGCCACCCAGGTACCCCTCCGCATGTCTTTCACTTGCTATAGGCAAGCAGCATCTTTTAACAATCATGATATTCTTGGTAATCTCTTATCATATGACCCATTATTTGTATGGAATCTGACAGCCCCATGGGCAAAAATCTGGAACTTCTCCATGAGAAAAAATATCATCACATGCAAATAAATTTAATAGATTCAGGGTTCCATGAAAAGGTCAAAGTGAAAAATGAGGCAATGGATCTCCTAAGAGAATATTGCCACATGAGACAAGGGGAAAAAAAAGCTAGTGGGGTAGGGTTTTTTCAGAAGAAGCTCCCAGGGGCTGACTGATGCCTCTTCATTTCCACATCACCAAATAATGAAAATGCTTCCCTCTGGCAAGAGATAGAAACCAGTAAAGGACATGCGGTGGCAAACAGGACAGAGTCCAGTGCTTCCGCATTTGCTTCAGGCAACCATCAGCCAAAGAGTATGGACTGTAGGAGGGATTAGCATTAGTCTTGACAGTGGCCTCTGGGTGGTGACCTGCAGGATATCATCAAGGCTTAAGAAAAAAGTTAGTGGAACAGTAAGTGATAGCAGAGCAGAGGAGCCACAGAACTGCCAGAGTAAATGGTTGGCGGGAACAGAGCCCTTTTTGTATTTACAGAAAGTCCTAACAAGAAAACTAAGGTTCTACCCTCTGCAAATGGGTGACTCTTGATTGTCTTGAAGAACAATCTGTTAAAATGACTTTACCCCTCCCTGTGTGGGGGCTGAGCTAATGCTTCACAACTTCTGCTCCTCCTACTTGAACACTTAAATCTATGTTGCATACTTTATTCCTTCTGACCCTATCCTGAAACCCAACTACCATCCATAGATCCACACCTAAAAAATATTCAGACACTCAGAAAATCTATCTTTACTTTTTATTAAAACCAGAGTACCAGCACTTTACAACTTGGTCTGACATTAGAGTAGTGTTAGAGTAGTAGACTATAACTTCATTAAACGGTTTATTAAGTCATATAATAACATTAATCTTATTCCTTTAGTCCTGGCATATAATTAGCAGACATTTTCTGGCTTTGTCTGCTACAGTATCCTTCTGTTTAATATCAACTATAGCTCACGTTTGCCTTGTCTGTGTGTTTGTATTACATGAAACACTTCCTACTCAAACTTCAGCTATCAGGGCTGTAAGTTACAAATGCACATTGGTTTGTGCGGCTTTCATTTTGAATAAAAATGCTTAGCTTAAGTCAATGAAACACTAATAGTTGCGATAAAAGTAAGAATGCTGTGATGTGTAAAATGCCATCTTCAAGCCATTTAAGGGATCTTCATTTGCTATTATTTGTATTAATTGCTTGTCCTTTCAACACTAAATTTCTTCAGAAATTGTAGCTATGTGATGGATGTAGCTCTTATGGAAAGCTGAGTTTTCAGGTTATAGGGCTGCGATTGGGAGGAGGTAACAAATGATGATTTCTATCATTTCTATTTTTGAACTGCTTCCTTTTCTAAAAGCAAGACTCCTAAAAGCAAGATTTATTCTCCTTTCTCCAACTGAGGGAGCAGATAAAAGTTATCTAAAAATAAAACAAACTCCTACCTTGAGGTGAAACAGACTTTCTATAAACATATACTCACAGGCTTTTTCAGGCAACATAATCTGTTCTAGTTATGGTCAATTTAGTATCAGACTCTACAACTAGCTCCACAAAAAAAAAGAAGGGGAAATATATTTTCTTAAAAAGATAGCAGGCAATTGTATCCAAAGATAAGAGACATAGTCTTCTAGGGACTGAACCTAAGTAGTAGGAAATCAAAAGTTTGCTTTTCATTTCCTAGGAGCTACGTGACTTCTCTAATTTCATTATGCATCCCCCTTGCTCTTTTGTCTCTTTCCCTAATTTATGATTTCTATTCTTTAAGAGTCTCCGCGTGTGGGTAGCTTTGGCTTGTTAGGGCACCAACCTCACTCCTAACTTCTTTTCATAAATTTTCTATTTTTTCCTCCAGACTTGACCTCATAAACTGTTTCAAAATCCCTAGATAATGGAAGCTTCCTTCTGGTTTTTAATTCAGGTTTCCAATAAGCCATCCAATTGACTCATTCTATTTTTTTTTTTTAAGCCAAGTCACAGAAGATTTTTCTTAGGTCAGGTGTGCATACCTGAGGAGGGGTGCTGAAGTGATATGGAGTCTTGTGATCTGACAACCTCTCAGCAGGTCTTGGGGGTGGATTTTTCTGAAAAAGGTATAGGCAGACTAGCATCTGAAAATATAACCTCCAATAAAATCGCTAGCTTCCGTGTCAGACCATTTTCCCAACCACTGATGGAGGCAAAGTGATGTGAAAGAAAAAGCACCTGGTTTGGTGATACACACACTTAATGTTTCTGGGGCTAAATTATCTATTGATAAATTGAAATAGCAATACCACCTCAGTGATATAGAATATGTGAAATCTTAACATGATTTTGGATCTCCTTTACTCAATGCAAAGTAATTTTCTTGCTTTTCCTTCTGTTTCCTGAAGACTTGAACTCTAAATTAAGGTAAATAACTTTGGCAACTCATATTTTACCTCCTAAAAAGAAGTTGTAAAGATTAAAAAAAAAAAAAAGACCTATGTGATTAGTTTTTCTAGATTTTAGCATACATTTTAAATGTAGCTGTACTATGTTCATAGCTTCTTAAAATTCTCTATAGCTTTAATGTCTTCCATTTTCATACTGGTTTGTATAAGTATTGTCATGAACTAATCTGATGTAATTTTACAACTCTGAGGAAAAGCAGTATTGTCATATTAGAAATGAGCAAACTAAAGTTTATTTAATTATTTAAATGTTTGATTATTTTTGAGAGAGAGAGAGAAAGAGAGTATGAGTGGGTGAGGGACAGAGAGAAAGGGAGATACAAAATCTGAAAGCAGGCTCCAGGCTCTGAGCTGTCAGCACAAAGCCTGACTCAGAGCTCCAACTCACAATCTGTGAGATCATGAGTTGTACACTTAACCAATCGAGCCACCAAGGGTACTCCTATAACTCATTTAAATATAATCACCTAGGGGCACCTGAGTGGCTCAGTTGGTTAAGCATTCAACATTAAATTTTTGACCCACTTACGCTGGTGAATTGATTTTTAGTGAGTCAGTAAAGGAAGCAAGAAGGCCATCTCAGACTATTGGGTCATGGTAAAGAGAGGTGGTAGTGGTGGGCTCGTTGCTGGAGAGATGAGGTATTAAGAATATATTTAAAGCTAGATTCAGAGGACTGGGTATGAAAGTAAGGGAAATAGAGAAATCAAGAGCTTATCCTTAGATAACACTTTTAGATACTGCCTTTTTGTCATGCCGTTTATTGACATGGAGAAGACCATTTGTCTTGCGTAGGATTTCCATGCAGAGATACCTCTTCTTAGTGATTCTCCAGAAGTTAGTTTTTCTGCACCCAAAGTTTTATTTTATTTTTTTAAGGTTTTATTTTGAGAGAGCACATGAGGGATGTGGGGGAGGGGAGGAGAAAGAGTCTCAAGCAGGCTCCACACTGTCCATGTGGAGCCAGATATAGGGCTCAATCCTTAGAAACTGTGAGATCATGACCTGAGCTCAAACCAAGAGCTGGATGCTTAACTGAATGAGCCACCCAGGCATGCCTGCATCCAAAAATTTAAAAATAAGTTGAGAAATTGGAAACATGAGAAAAAGTGTTATAATTCTCTTGAGAGAATAAAGCCTGACAATCAATGTAGAGATATACCTGTTTGAAGGAAACCACTGATGTCCTGTTGAAAGCAAGAATAGGAAATGCTGATGCGCAGAGTCAAAGGTTAAAACTGACATTTCTGAAAACAAGCACAGAGACACTTCAGAGAGAATCAATGATGACTCCATCAAACAGTTTTGATCATAGCTGCTTTTGTGTTATGTGTTTATAGTGGTCCTGTCTTCTGCCATGGTGAGTCATTCCTGCTAATAGATTTTAGTAAGTTTACATGAATAGTATGCTTCATGCAAATCTTATAACAGTTTTTCAAGAAGCAACACATTTTAGGGATAGTACTTTTAACCTTAAAAGGAGATCTAAATGTTTTTTTGAAAAGCTAGCCAATAATGTTACTGTTTTCCAGTTTTTGAATATTTGCTATAAGTCCAACTTGTATGTGCTTCTAAAAATATTTTTAAAGAAGTAAGCATTTTATTATCATAAAGAGTAAAGAATATGAAAATGCTGGAAGTAGTTTATGAATAACCTACAATTTAGAGAATTGTCATTCTTGTTCCCAAACCCCAAAGATGGATCTCTGTTGGGAATGTAGAAGTACATGTACTTCAAGTAACCCCTACCATATTCTTGCCTCAGCAGTACGGAGCAGTACTCAGTTGTTGATTTTTCTGTCCTCTCTGCCTTCACTTGTCATCTGTAGCTACTTTCCTGTTTGCCAATTGACAGCTCTTTCTATCATCACTAACAATGATCTTGTTTAGAAAGATGCTATAACTTTTTCCACAGGTGAAGAGAAAGGACCTCATTCTCTCACAGGGATAAATTTGATTATAGCACCTCTACAAATTTCTCATTTATTATGAACTTTATCATGAAGCCTCTTGAGCTACTAGGACTGCACTGCTTTGTGCCATATAAACCACTTCCTTCTTGTCCCTGTCCCAGTCTGGCTGTCCCAGACTCTCAGAGATTGCTTTAGGAACAAATGGGTTTAGTTATTTTCTCACTGGTAAGGTTTAGTGGTTTCTCATGCCAGTAGGACTTCCCTCATGGGCAACATCTTCTGTTTAGACAAGTCCTGAAATGTCAGATTTCACAGCTTTTTTTGTGTTCTTAGTAGGAAACTCTCTCTCATCTATGTTGGAAAAATGATGAGCAATTTTTTTAAGGTCACATGTGTTAAAAATGGTTTGCAAGTCATTCTTCATTAAAATTATTATTGAATCTCTTGAGGAAAATAAAACCTAACAATTGTTACATAAATCTAACCATAGATGAAGCAGAAGAATGCCAATGACAAAATTAGTACTCTTTTTTTAACCCATAAAATATTAAAATAGCCACGCAAACACAAGCATTTAGTCTTTAATTTGTTGAAGTTCAAAAAATATATTCATGTGCATTATCTCCTTTTATTCTCAGGGACAAAAAAACGCAGAAGGTAGTACTCCTATAATTCCCAATCTTCAGATGTTGAAATTGAAGCTCAGAGTTGAAACAACTTGATCAAGTTTGTACAACAGATTCCTGGCAGTGAAGGGGCTCTAGTTAACTAATTTAAAGCAATCTAACATTTAATAATTTGACTATAAGTATCAGCATTTAATGGCACCCTAATAGGTACTGGAAATACCAAGATAAATAATATGAACCTAAATCTCATGTGATCTTAGCTATGTTTCATATTTTTCTGTTGTTTCTCTGTGCTGAGAAGTAATGGTCAAACCATGTGAAATAGGGAAAACATCGGTTGGGTCTATTGCCATCACTCTCTGATTTCTGGATCAGTACCTGATGCTCAAGGGCATGCTGGATCCTGAAGGCTAGCCTAATCCATGTGAGGGCTGCAGTGCACTCAGCCAACTCCTGACAATGACTATTACAGTGGTCGGTCCTCATTTTGTTTGAAGACATGTGCCAGGTTATTCTTTCTCCATGTCTCACTATTATCTCTAGTAGCAGTTTCATACTGATGGACTGACTGATTTGTGTATTTTCCTATTAATCTTTTTGATGTATATGTGCATGTAGGCTGTGTTTGAAATGATACCAAAAACCAGATTCAAAGCAATGGAGCTTTTATGATGCTCATGGCCTGATGTTATTCATTACTGCCATAGATGTTGGTTATTTTACCGTGCACCCTCCTTGAATATAAAATAAACTGACACCTTTTTTTCAAATCATCCCTTGATTTATATTCTAGGGCAGAGATGCTGTCTGTGATACTCAGTGAAATTCTAGATATTTGTCTGTTTATGACAGATGCTTGTGGAATTTGGACCAGACAACATTTAGCAATTGAATTATCCCATTATATTGATAATATCACAGTGTTTTATATTGTTTCCATTTTTTCCATTTAGGTAAAGCTTTGAAAAATAACACATAATTGAGGACTGCTTAATGAAGTGCTTTATGTGTGTGTGTACTCTAAGTTCTTTCCTGGGTTTGTTGAATTGCTGAGTTATAAATGTATAAATATGGCTGCAAATTAAAGGATATCTTCATCAAATCAGATTACAAAATAATTTTCATTTTCCTCATACTGTCTTTCCCATGGGCAGGCACAAAGCAAATTATTTATTATTAAAAATTTGGGGTAATAAACAGTGCTAAGGGTTAGAAGCTATTTCTGAATGCTTGGAATATGTGTAGTCTTCTATAAGGCATAAGATGGGTTACAGGTGAGAAAAGTAAAATTTTTATTAGTTTCAGGGAGATTTATGTCTATCCTGGGAAGGCCAATCATCTAATAGAAGTATTTTTTTTCATCACTGAAATAGACTTGAAGACCCTCTTGAGCCCATTTGTGAAATAATGGGGCATTTTAATGTGATCTTGGCAGCTGTGAATTAAATGATTTAGACACAGAATTTACTCTCTACTCAGGATCGGTTCTCAGCATAAATTGGAGATAAACTGAGGATTTGAACATGAATATTTCTAATGATTGAAATATAAAAATTCAAGTATCAGTGTTCTTAAAATATATTTGTCAACTGTTAGTCTTCCTTCTATCTTGTTTATCTTTTATTTCCACTGTTTGTATGAATCTTCCTCAAAAAATACATTTAAAAACATGAGAAATTCATATCCCTGTTAACTCATCTTCTGTTTGGATTCTGGATGATCAAATATAGATATTAAGGTTAAAAAATACTTTGAGTTGGAAGACTTTGGCTATGTCTCCTCCTCTTCAGCTAATTTGCTGTGTGACTTGGACAGAATAGTTTATATCTGAATCTCCTCTTCATCATAAATATGCGTATGAACCTCCTTTCCAATGCTAATAGGCTATCCTTCTATAACTTCAATCTCAATCCTCTTGTGCTTCTATTTCCACAGAAACTATATAAGTAGGGGCCTTTATTGTTCAGGAAATAGATGGCATGCTCAACAAAGATGATCTGATAACTTAGTGAAAGACTACATATAATAGCAAAGGAAACTGAGAAAGGATGTTGGCATCCTGGAGGTAATTCCAATTTGTAGACCTTGCCACCATTTTGCTTGAGTTGGTGAAGAGAAAGAATTACCAAAAACTGAGGAATAAAAGCTTTAGGAAATAACTGCCTAACAGGAGCCATGAACTTCAGTAGAAGGGCCTGGATATTGCCAACTGAAGCCTAGCAGTGATAGAGTCAGGGCATACATCCTTGCCCTCTGTCTTCTCTGAAATATCGTATTAGTGCTTCCCACTGACTGACTTGGAGAGGGAGTTAGAAGGCAAGGGATTCCAGCTGATACAGCCCCCACACAGAAATTTTATGGGGCATGTGGCAGAGGTGATAAAGGTGGAGAAAGGATCTGAATAATATATAAGGAATATCCAGCTCCAAGTTATCCTACTGAACGATGGAAGGGAAAGCTGGATACAGGGATGACTAAACAACGCTCGGTGGCAAATCATCATCTTCTGGATTTTAGCTGATATGTCCACAATGACTATAACATCTGCAACCAGGATCCTCAGAAGAGGAGGAGAGTTGTTTTTCGGAAAATGGAGAGGGTGGGAAAAGAGGAAGTGGAAATAATTTATTAAATCTTTTCAAAATGTTTCATTTTGTATATAATCCATCACCTCTCACTTGGTAAGAACAAATACTCTGAAGATTGCTATCATAACGGAAATATTTTATTTCCCTGTGTTCTCCCCTTATAATGAAGTGAATGTAAAAACGATCAGAATAGGATAATTTTATAATGAAGAAAAAACTCCATGGGGCATACTTTTCCATCTGTAATTATTTCACAAATGTCTATTTTGCATGAAAAACAACACAGTTGTAAGGCATGCAAAGCTGTGTTAATGACCAGCTCTATTTCCATAAAAGCAGATGCCAAGAAAGCACAGTAAGGAAGTAAAACCAAATTGAGCTTACGATGAATGCTGAAACTGGACTGTCTACTTTTGAAACAAATGAGCATATTGTGTAAAATAAATGAATAAATATGCACGTAGTTAACCATAGCTGTTACCACAGAGCTAATTCTCTAGAAATTATTTCTATGTGTTTAAATTTGCTGGCTTAACTAGAAAATGCTGTTGTTTTAAATATAGATGCCTCAGAAGTTCTTTTATGATAGGCTTTTCAATATACTCAAAATTGAGTGTACACGGTAATGCTTGTAGAGTTGTAAGAGATGCCTTAACTGTTAATTTTGGGAGAAGCAATATGTGGTTTCAAATCAAGTGGGTGAGCAAAATGAAAATTGGGAGAAATTGATTGCCTCTTGCATTTATTTTCCAGACAACATTCATTGCTTTGCTGCTGTACTTACTCTAGCTAAAAGTCATCTGATCTCTAAGACAGCCTTACTTTGTGTCGTGAAATAAGCAGGGATTGAAATTTGGTTAATCCTCTGCTGAACTAACGTGGCGAGTTGCAAGTAGCGTTCAGCGTGGTGCAGGAATTCTGTGCGGGGACAAAGGATTTCATAAAGAATACCAACCAGCTCCTCACTGTGTTACATACTGGGGTTTCTGCGGGAACCCCATATGCGGGCACCTTACATTTCATCTGAGGAAATATAATGCTGTTTTGCTACTAAGAACATTCTAGAGTTGTTAGCATTCCTACCTTCATAGAATCCCCTCCTATTCCTAATTGTATGCTTGTAAAATAAGTAGGGTAGAGTTTATTTCATTCATGTGAAAGAAACAAAGTGAGTCACAGATCCATTCCCAAGCGGTAAGATCGCTTTACCCCGTGACTCTAACGTGATTCCAGGTATTTGTTCATCCATTTGCATGTTCTTCTATTCAACCTTCTCTTATGCTCAACCTGTGAACTTGATGCTGTATGCAGCATTTTATATGTGAGGAAAATGAGGCTCAGAGAAGGAAGGTCATTTTCCCAGTCACTAAGCCTGGGAGCTCACACATGGGTATGGGTCCCTCCTGGATTCCTTTATTCAATGTCACACAAGATACCAAAAGTAGGAAAAATGCCTTTCCTCTGTTACCCAGAATAAAACCACAAAGCATGGGAACTAAAAGCAATATTATCCATAAGATAAGTATTCATTTAATATTTTCCCCAAATTCCTGGTATTTTGTGGCTTTCTTATATGCATCTGACTTTTCAAACTTTAAGATTTCCAAGAAAAAGTAACCCAATTCTGCTCTTTTTTAATGTGTTGGATTAGAAAAAAGAAAATTCAATGGTAAGAATTTTTAAAACATTATTCAAAATGATCTTTTCTGAATTTTATCACAGAAACCAATTATTAGCTACTGTTAATATGCTAAATATCCTATTCTAATCAACTGCAGAAAACTGAGACATGGGATAACTTATTTATGAAATCTAACTGTTAAGGTTTATTATAACATGGTCTCTAGTTACATCCTATCTCTTAAAACATATTTCTATATTTAAAATGAATCATGTTAACTACAAAAAGTCAAATCCTTTTTCTTAACCCAAAACCCATTGCAGAAGTCTTGCATGCCATTAAGACACTATATTTTATTGACTTCTTAGAATTACATTTGTTAGGAGTCCCTGGGTGGCTCAGTCAGTTGAACATCCAGCTTTGGCTCAGGTCATGATCCCATGATTTGTAGGTTCGAGCCCCTTGTCAGGCTCTGTGCTGACAGCTAGCTCAGAGCCTGGAGGCTCCTTCGGATTCTGTGTCTCCCTCTTTCTCTGACCCTCCCCTGCTCGCGCTGTCTCTCTCTATCTTTCAAAAATAAATAAAAACATTAAAAAAATTCTTTTAGAATTACATTTGTTAACCTTTCATGCACTGAAAGAGTAAGCATTACTGGCAATGGAATATTTCAAGGAAAAAGTATTCTTTGCAAACCATTGATCCAGACCTTGTGTGCAAACTATATATTTGAACTAATATAATATATATTGAATATATAAATAATTTGGTTCATGTGATTTCCAATGTATATTTTTATACTCATAAAATTCATTATCCCATAAAAATGCTTAATAATAAACTATAAAGAAGTATTAATATAACTGTTTCAAAAACCAGACATAATTGTACCAAATTACTTTTTCTTCCTGATCACGGATCTAGAATATTATTCTGTTTCCATTAGTTAGGCATGCCCATGGAATTTGGGTAAAAGTAAGTACCCATCTTTTAGGACTAGCCCACAAAAACCACCTCTAAAATTATCTTTCCTAATTTGTTGCTTGAGCAATAGACTTCGTGGTCCTAAAGGAGGGTGATGGGGTAAGGTGGGGAGCTTGTGTCTCTGAATCATGGTGTGTGAGGGCATCTGCTATCACACGAATTACGCTGTTGGTGAGTGTGACATAAACTTTATTGCGTTAACCGCTGTGATTTTGCAGTATATGTTTTAGAAGTTCAGTTACTTCTTCCTAATATATTTTCAAAGTTCCAAATAATTGGGTTCTATCCAATATGTTGATAGATTTTTATATTCTGTTTTCTAGTTGGGCTGCATACAAATATATTTCTAATTTAAAAGTCATGTTGAAGCCTTTCAACAGTATTCCATGTGCTTATGTGTGACATCTTCATGTTCAGTAGAAAAAAGGAAGTGGCTCACTCAATCATCGATAGACCATCTTCTTACATTTTCATCTACTTATTCAAATGACAGAATACTAATTCCAGTTTGTGACACACTAAGTGTAATTTCTTTAAAATACTCGCTTGACCAAACGACTGTATTTCTAGATCACCTAGAAGCCTTTACCTGAAAAACGGGATGCGTGTCTTTCCATTCAGTTCCATGTTCTACAACACCTTGTGTTCTCTAAACTTACAGCATCCCATGCTTGATATACTCAACTCTTGCACCTATGAATCTTCCTTCTAAATGACATTGTGGTAGTTCTTTAAGTATCTTGGGATTTCCAGTTTAAAAAGAAAAAAAAAAACTTGTTTTCTATCTTCATATTTTGATTTGTCTTCTATCTTCTATGTGGCCTTCCTAAGTGATAAAAATTTGAAAGCATTAATGACATTTTCCCCTTAATGCAAAAGCAGTGCTGGTTTTCCCTAATAATTTCTTATGGATTTAAAATATCTTTCCTCTTTGAAACAGATGACACTAAGCTTTGAGTTTTGTACTTATTGACAAGCTATGAATTTTAGTCCTATTCAAAATGCACTGAACTTAAAATTTTGGCCAGAAGACCAAACCCAGCAATGGTTTATTATGATAATTCTCATTGTCTAGGCATCTAATAGTTATAAAACTGTACAAAGATATCTACTTTTCTAATTATGCCAACCTATTTGACTGTTGGATGTACATATTCTAGGAGTAGCTTCTAAGAGAGGAAAAAGATCTCTCACACAGTACTGCAAGGAGGTTGAAAAAAGGATAATACTAACGTGTTTTGGGTTTTCTCTCTGCTGACCATACTGATTCCACTATCTAGGAATTCAGTACAGTCTGAGCACCAGCTTCTGGGCCGGCAGTATGCTGGAGCTAAACTTCATCTACTAAGGCTTAACTACAGGAGAAAGTACATTCTGAGCATCAGTTATGACAAATAAGCTCACCATTAGTCTGTCAAAGATATCCTTAAGTAGACCTCAGATTTGTTATTCTATGCATTTGGAGTACTTGGAATGAAGAACTTAGGTCCTCACATATTTTATATGGCTCAAAAGAACTCTCTGGTTACTACATTAAAAATGGAGATGGAGAGGTATGGAGTCTGGGCATTGGTGGGTGCAGCCAAAATGTGAACACACTGGGAACTAGAAGAAGGGTAGACAGTTATGCCTACATACATTAGAAGTGAGATCCAAGCAATCAGCTTTTGGGATAGTGCCTGACATGAGCAAAATGGAGCTCAAAAGAGTGATTCTAAATATCAGTCTGAGGACAAGGGCCAGGGTATCTGCCTTCAAATCATTTGGAAATAATTTTAATAAATATTTCCTGTCCTCACTACCAGAGATTTTTATTCACTATATACGTAATAGGGAGAGGGAATCTGTATTTTAATAAAAATGTAACACTGGTCTAAAGAGCTGGGAAACATATTTGCTAAACATGTCATTCATAGAATAGGACTCTGATAGACAGGATACTCCCTAACCATTTATGTTGCCAAGATGATAAAATGTGTCCAAGGAAAACAATTTTGGATGTGGTGTTTTAATAGTTGATTTTGCTTCATATCTATATATACTAAAGGAATCTGCTTTATAAATGATACAAAGAGTTAAGAAATGTTAAAGTTGATGCATATGATTCCCATATAAATGTCCCTATTTGTCTTACTTTTAGCTTTAATAAGGGTTAGACAAAAAAGTATCTTGTCTTATGGTTTATATTATTAAATGTTAACCAACTGATGACCTAGGAATTTAGAGTCAGGATTTTGTTCACTTATCTCTTAGTGGATGATATGAATCTGACAGACCATGGCATTTTTTGGTCTCATTGATTCTCTCTTTAAAGATTTCTCAGTTGCCTTAATTCCTAAGCTCTATTGCTTTCTTCTTGCAATGACATTTCATTTTACAAGTGGAAAGTTTCTAACTGTTATAAATATTCCAATATTTGCTTGGCTATGTTGTAAGCTTTATTAGTTGGGTTGTTTTGATTAAGTCTTAATTCTCATGATGGAAGTTTTGGAAACATTTCAACTTTTGCTTCTGTCTTCTACCCCACCCCCTTTGCTTTATTTTCTGTTTTCTTTTCTTTCTTTCCTACTCATTAAAAAATTTTTTTTAATGTTTATTTTTGAGAGAGAGGCAGAGACAGAGACAGAGCATGAGCGGGGGAGGGACAGAAAGAGAGGAAAACACAGAATCCAAAACAAGCTCCAGGCTCTAAGCTGTCAGCCCAGCGTGGGGCTCAAACTCCCAAGTCAGTGAGCCATGAGATCACGACCTGAGCCAGCGTCAGCTGCTCAACCAACTGAGCCACCCAGCCTCCCCGCTTCCTGCTCATTTTTTTCTCTTTATTACTGCTTATGTGCAACAAATTGCCTTTAAACTTGATATACAATAATTAAGATGTCCCTTAAGGCTCTTACTTTCAAGTGAATACGATAAAATAGTCGCATAAATAATTATTAGATGGAGTTTATAATAAATGTGTGATAGACCCAGTTTATGCCTAAACTGGAATCAGTATATGGTTGGGCTTGTAAAAGAAATATTTACTTGAGGGACAAAGAAGCCTCTGAAAAATAACTCCCAAGTGTAATGAAAGTAGGCTTGGTGATGTTGAGTTGGCATATAACCCAGGTTGGAAGACAATAGTAATACTATATACTACCAGGTATTTGTCAATCACATCCCTGTATACAAGTTTTCAGGCTACAGTTGAGACCTAGCTTTATAAAGAAGTATTCTTCAAAGAACTGATTTGGGACCTTGGCTAACAATGTAGATAACATGGCAAGATGGAGAAGAGACAACCCATTGTTTGTCTGCAGTTTTCCTTAACCTCTTGTTTAGGGGAGAAGGGAATATTGACAAGAAATAAGACCCCTGAACATATGTGAAAAATTGGTACAATCCTTCTGCTTCCATGTCTTCAGTTATTTCTCATGCATATCCCATTTCTTCAAAATTCTTGGAATAAGAATGGCCAATGAGATGGGAGCCATCAGGAAACCTTAGAAATCCAGATTATAGAAATGTGAAGTATAATGGTTATCATATGTCTTTAGGAGATAATTGACTATGGACTGACAACCAGAAAAATCCAAGTGTAAAGCAAAGGTACTATGTGCTATTAGGCATCACTGAGATAATGCTTCTTTCTGTGCAGTTTAACAGTTTGTCTCATTGATCACTGCCTCTATCTGCAAGATCTTTTTGAATCAGAGTACATTAAAGTGAGATCAAGAACTGGGACCAGAATATTGTCTCGAAGTTTATCACTACCTTAAGTTTGGAGTACTCTGATCCTAAAGTTTAATTAATATATAGTACATTCCTGACTCTGGTTATAATTCAGCATAAGGTAAGGACAAATGAGGTCTCCAGTGGATTGAGCATTTTAGACTGACAATCTGTATACAGTATTATTATTGTAGAATGGGAGTCTATGATAAGTGTTATTAAATTGAAGGGGAAATTGCTCCTTTTAGGTATCAATGGGTGATTAATATATACTGCTAGCTCCACGGACATGAATAATCCTGAGGATGTTAGGAAACCAAGTAGCAATAGCCTCAAGAAGTTAAGGGTAAAACACTAGCCATAGATGTATCATAAATGTAAGATCAACCAATGCAGAATGCTGGAATATTCAGAACATTTGGTCAGGATGTTATGTAGGTTCCTTAGAGTTCTTCACAGGATGATGTCTATAGGGTGTTGGTATAGCTTTAAGAATGCCAGAATAACTCTGTAGAAATGAGTCAATGTCTGCTATAGTGGGTCACTGTCTCTGTTATCTATCAACTCTGAATATTATGGGTAGATATATTACACTGCATAGCACTACTGGAAATTTTAAGTTGTCATCCAGCAGTAGAAGATGTATAAATGGGAGAGGCATGCCTTTCCTTCTCCCATTGTAGAAACCTTGAAATTAGAGCCTTCTGGTACAACCAAATGTGTAGGAGATAGCAAAATGCTACCTCAGAGTCTCTAGTGAATGTTCCCAAATAATGAAACATCTGTTGGCTGTTGGTAAATGAGAATACTAGGGTCTGAGATTCAATTATTTCTCCATTACCTATACCCCATTGCTTACAGCAAGAGGTCACTCTTAGATGGAACAGGAAGATATTGGCACTGTGATCTCCAGTCTTTGCCCTGCAGTGCCCTGTGGACACTATTCTTGTCTGATATAAGATGCAGAGTCACTTGTAAGCTTTCACAACAAGGTTATGAACCTGAGTTAATGTTCAAGGAGCAGACATTTGTCTTGCATGTGACAAACATGCTACCTAGTAGCAAGCTGAGGGAAATTCTAGAGGTTATATCTGTCATGATTCCAGTTTCAAGTTAGCAGTCCAAACAAAGTACGCAGCTGAGGGAGCTGGGACCAAGAAGTAGAATTCAGATCCATAGCAATGGGAAAATGCCAAATAATGAAAACTATGAGAGTAGAGCCTTAGGAAATGATATGAAGTAAAGGTATGCTACTTGCCAAACCTTCTTTCAAAGTGTTTAAAGGCTATTTCATAATGGACTCTAAAAGAGTAAATATTTTGATGCTTAAAATTTTAACTGCATTTAATTTTAATGTTTTAATGTTTAATTACTTTTTAGAGAGAGACAGAGTATGAACAAGGGAGGGGCAGAGAGAGAGGGAGACACAAAATCTAAAGCAGGCTTCGGGCTCTGAGCTGTCAGCACAGAGCCCGATGCAGGTTTCACACTCATAAACCATAAGATCATGACCTGAGCTAAAGTCGGATACTCAACTGACTGAGCCACCCAGGTGCCCCAACTCCATTTCAATTTAAATTTGAAAATGGAAACTTTTATCTGACCCTCTGTCCCAGCCTAACAATCAGGCAGCAAAAGGTTGATAAACCACAACACACAATTTTAAAAACCATATCAGAAATATGAAAACACAAAGATTCCTATATGAATTAAACTTTAGAAAGTGGTAAATCTGTCATAAAGACAAGGTGGTTAGCCCTACTAGAACTGCAAAAGGAAGAGGAATCCATTAGTTCCAGTAGAGGAAGGGCAAAGGGGAACAGAAACCAGCTAACATTAAAAAAAAAACCCAACTTTTTAAAGTAGTCTCCTATGAGTTTTGTCCCAGATTGGGCATCAGAGGAACTCCTCCAAGAGAACTAATCTGCTACCTCTAAGCAACATTTACTTATTTATTTATAAAATTTAGGTAGAAGTACATCAAAAGGGATCGAGGAAGGAGAGCTGAAAAAGATCTCCCATAAGACAAGGGGGCTTCACCTAAGCACAAGGTCCTTTCCCCCAAGACAAGAGACAGGCTACAAGAAGAGCAGGGGGACCACTCATAAGAAAGACTCCAGGATCTTTTCATTCCAGGGTCTCTCCTGGTGAAGATAGGGCATGTACAAAAGAAAAAGCCTTCCAAGCAAACACTTTGGAATTTCAGATACCAAAGACTGAATGAAGGCATGGCAGGAAAGGTAATATAAGCAATTCCAAGCCATTCAAAGATCCCACTGGAGTGCAGGCTTCTGGACAGTGAAAGGTGTGGGAAGGGTAACAGCTGAAAGAAATTTCCCAAGGTGCAGGGCTGGAGAGCAGAGTACTCTCCATGACTTAAACCTGGAAAGATTTATCACACACACAAAGCCATGTTACTCAGCTGTGAAACAAAGCAACCTTTCTCGAATCTCACCAGTGCTCAGATTTTGGGCTCCCCTGAAAAGAAAATAATGATCCAGCCCACAAAAAAATGTAAAGCTAGTGGTAAAGTTAGTCAAATTATAGCTGCCCAGAGACCCTGTGAAGATGGAGTCAGAGGTCGATCTGCAGATGGCAGAAAAAGAGGAGTTCCACTTTCCAGAGGTAAATGTTGTTGACTTCTATTCTTTTAATTAAAACTTCAGGCATATCATCAAAGATCATAAAGGACATGAAAAAGTAGGAAATGTAATCTGTTCTCAAAAGAGAAAACCGTCAATTAGAAGCAAATTTAGACATGGCTCAGATGTTGAAATAATTAGTCAATGACCTTTGAATTACTAAGATAAAAATGGAAAAGGTAGAAAATACAGAGAAGGAAATGGAAAATTTTAGCAAACACATGGGACTTGTAAAATAGTCAAACTGTAGGATACCCAGTTGAACAAACTTCACTGTTAGAGTAAAATTCTTCCTGTTAGAGTAAGAAAAATAAGTTTTTATTCTACCTTTGCTTATCCTTTATGCACCTCTCTACTTTATATATATATCTGAGTGTCTGGCTAATATTATTGTTCTTCTCTCTAAAGAACTTCTTTTAACATATCTTGCTAGGCAGGTCTACCCGCAACAAAGTCCTTCAATTTTTGTTTGAGAATATCTTAATTTCTCCTTCCCTGCTGAAGGATGATTTTGCAAGGTACAGAATTCTAGGTTGGTGGTTTTTCTCTCAATACTTTAAATATTTGACTCTATTGTCTCACTTGCATGGTTTCTGAGAAGTCAGATAGAATTCATTATTTCTTTATAGGTAAGGTATTTTTTTCCCCTCTGAATTCTTACAGAATTATTTCCTTTTTCATTTTCTACTGTTTGATTGTGATATGCCTATGTGTAGCTTTTTGCCCTTTATGCTGCTTAGAGTTCTCAGAGATTCCTAGATTGGTGGTTTGGTGTCTGACATTAATGTGTGGGAATTCTTAATCATTATTATTATATATTTCTTTATATATAATTCATTATATATTTCTTCTCCTTTCTCTTTCCTTCTTCTAATATTCCCATTACACATGTTACACCTTTTGTAATTTTCCCACCAGTCCTTGGATATTAAGTCCTGCTTTTCAGTAGGTTTTCATTGCCTTTTGGCTTTTGAGTTTTCTGTTGATAAATCCTCTAGGTTGCAAATACTTCCCTCGGTTGTTTCCAATTTACTAATTTGCCCTTAAAGGCATTCTTCATTTTGTTACAGTGTTTTTGATATCTAGCCTTTCTTTTTCATTCTTTCTTAGGATTTCCAGCTCTCTTACATTGTCCATTTATTCTTGCATGCTAATTTACCCATTAGAGCTTTTAGCCTATTGATCATAGTTTTAAATTCCCAGTTTGATAGTTCCAACAACCCTGCTATGTCTGCTTCTAATGCTTGTTCTGTCTTTTCAAATTGTATTTTGGTTTTTGTTGTTGTTTTCTTTTGCCTTTTTGGTATGCTTTGTAATATTTCCTGGATAGCCCAAAGCATATAGGCTCAAAAGACTTGCCGCAAATAGGCCTTTAGTAATGTGGTGATAAGGTGGGGGTGGTGGGTAAAGGAGGCTACAATACTATGGTTAGGTCTCTGTCTTTTAGTGACCCTTGCCTCTGGACTATGAACTTCACATGTGTTTCTCAGGCAACCCCCATCCCAGGTTGGAGAGGATGTCTAGGTTGAGGGGAGGGGAGATTGAGTATTTCCCTTTACCTCACGTGGAAGGCTAAAACCATCTGCAGTTGGGTAGTTCCCTTCCCCAGGTCAGTTAGATTCTGATAATAGCCCAGCAGGTTAGGATCTGATTAACTGGTTTCATTTGCCCAAGGTCAGACTTGTTCAAAAGAATAGAATAGTGAATTTAAAAATGACTCCTTTTCCTTCTCCTTGCCATAGCTGTGAAAGGATTTCTACCTGATGTTTACTGTGGAAACTTCATCAAGCTCCTGGAGATAAATCTTACAGTATTTTTGTGGCTCCCCCTCAGACTAGGCGCTTCTGAAGTTTTTAACTCTCAGAATTGTCCACACTGGGCCTCTAGCAGTTTATCAATTACAGTTCAAGTATTGGTTTCCCAGCACTGGCTCCTGTGGTGGTTTCTGTTATGAGTCTCTGCTCTAGGAAGCTATAGGATTCTGCCCCTCTAATTTTAGGAGTGGTGGTTTGCCCTGTGTCTTCCCCTTTTCTGATGGAACTAAAAAGATGATTTTCAGTCTGTTCAGCTTTTTATTTGTTAAGACAGGGTAGCAGCTTCCAAGCTCTGTACATGTGAGACTGGCAACCAGAAGTTCAGGTGTGTGTGTGTGTGTATGTGTGTGTGTGTGTGTGTGTGTGTTTTAGTGGTCACGGTCACGGGAATGAAGGCAATCGTCAAAGCTTATCCAAATGAATACTTAAGATCTGTCCATGTTTTGTATTTAATAATGCCTCAAATGTATATGTATATAAACATATATACATATATAAACACGTTTTTATATGCTCAAACAAAAGGTATTATTTCCCTTACATAAGATCTACTTCCTGATATTTTCAGAAATGAGGTCTGTACCTGATGGAAATATCTATAATCCTAAATCTGTACATATCATTAAAATTATATCATTTATTTTCCTTTTTTTTTTGTTTTTTGCTTCATATCAACCTCATACATCTCATTCCCCATATACCTACGTCTGCATATCTCCTATGCAGGTGTCTTTGTCCATAAGAGTGAGCAAAAACACTTGAGCTCTTCTAGCCATCAACAAATCTTCTCACTGCCACGCCCAGCCATTTCCATCCCTAAATCTATTGTGAAATCATTTGTAACATTTTTTCTTCTTTCCATGACATGAGGAGGTGAATCCAATCTGAAAGCATCTTTTATAAATGACTGACTGTATTTGTTTCAACAGGAAGGACCAAACATTCACATCATTTTGGAACTGAAAAGCATGTAAATTGGCTCTAAAATTGAACCCCCCCCAATAAAAGGTCTTTACTGTTTTGTTTTCCTAGTTATAGTATGTTTTTATATTTGTTCCCCCCAGAGGAGACTTACCATCCCTTATCCATAAAAGCTAGAAGCACCACGATAGGTGGAGATGTCTTCAGTTATGTAAAGCTTTATTCCTTTCCTTTTCCTTAAACCTTGGGCTTCCGTACCAAATTATAGTCAATTATCACTGTTTTAAGTACTATAAAGTCACCATGAACATTGAGTTAGTGAATACTGAGCTATCATTCCTAGGAGAAAGAGTTCATTTCCTGTGAGCCTCTGGTTACACTATTTTCATTGAATGATTAATATATAACTGGTTTCATGTGTTTCAACACCTTATTTAGTATATTTGTAATATGCAATTATATATTTAAGAATCTTTGTATTATATGTATTATGCATATATTTATACACATGTTATTGTTGATTCTCCACATTGATACCAATAGCACTGAACAAAGTTAACATACACATTTTCTCTGTGAAGCATGTCACAACCTTCTTGTCCTTAGAAATGCTATACAGCACTTTAGCACTATATGAAAGGACCTTTTTAAACAGTGAAACCATAAAAAAAATCCTTACAAAAGTGTGAAATGTGGCACTAAATAGTCTGCAAAAGGAAGCTTGTTTACATTAAGAGACTTGAACCAGAGGGCGGAGCACGGTCTTGTTCTACCCAGCTGAGAATTTGCACACCAGCTCCCCAAACTTTTCACTGTTCTGATCATGTGCATGTCCATAAATGAGTGTTGGGAGTATTTATTTTACAGTTACAAATACATTTTAGTGAGAAGGCTAATTCACAAAAGCAGAATCCATAAATGAACATCAACAGAGTCTCTCCTGAAAACAGAATGAGTAGATTTTTTTCCTAATTTCTATGGTTGATTTAGAGTTTCTGAAGTTTCCTAATACATATAAACTGCCAAGATTTAAAGTCTGCCTTCTCTGATTCTTCTGTGGGAAAAGATCTTTTCTACCATTAGTAAATTTATCAATTCAGTTCTCATTTTCTCAAATGCCTCCACTGTGTCAAGTATTATTGAAAATGAGAAAACATAATGAGTTATTATTTCTACTTCAAACATGTAAAAATTACAATTAATACATTTATGGTAAATGGGCTTGGACAAAAGGGCATAGTCAAATATGAGGTTAGCAGAAAAGAACTATGGAGAAAGTGCTTTTAAAATTGTCTGTTGGTGAATAAACAGAAGTTTGCCTGGTGGAGAAATGTCTAGTGCATTAAATAAATATAGTGGTGTGGTGATCTGCTTAGGTGGTTTTGATATTGTGATTTCAGTCAGTGGAAGTATTTTATTCTAAAATTTTGATTCTGAAAATAATTGGACTTGTTTTCAAATGAAAACACTAATATTAGAAATTCACAAAGATACCTTTTATTTCAAGAAAGATTTCTGTAGTTTTCTCTGAAAATTCTAAGATTTTAAGTATAAGACCACTAAATTAGATTTTTCCATTTTTGCATTTCTATGAATTGGGCAGATCAATATATGGCTATTCAGTGGCATTGAAATGATGGAGCCTCAGTATGCATCTAGAACACCAATATGGAGACATAAAACTGCATGTTAGGTGTAGAAAATTGGAAGATAGAGTTAGAAGTCTATTTCCATAGCACCTATGGGAGGTTATAACCTACACAAAGGCACTGGCAACATTGATGAGGGAGGGAAAGACACATTCAAGAATTATTTAAGATTTAGCTCATAATATCCTGTGGATATTGCTGGAAATACAGATAATTTAAAGAGATACTCAGACATGAGACCCTCACACAGCATGTGATAATAACAATATGAACAAAACCAGATCCAGTCATTGACATTAATTGCATATTTGCCATGAATCTTGCAACACTGTCAAAATTGCATGTAATCTTAATTCTTTTTTTAATGTTTGATTGATTTATGAGAGACCAAATATGAGTGGGGGAGCTGCAGAGAGAGCCTGAGACACCAAATCTGAAGCAGGCTCCAGGCTCTGAGCTGTCAGTGCAGAGCCTGACTCAGGGCTTGAACTCTCCAGCTGAGTAGTGAGATCATAACCTGAGCCAAAGTCAGATGCTCAATAGACTGAGCCACCAAGGCAACCATCATCTAATCTAGTTCTTACAACTCCATGAAGGAGTTACTATTTTTATCTTTATTATTTGAATTAGAAAAATCAATTGCAAAGAGATTGGGGTAACTTTCCCAAGGCCCCAGAGCTAACAATGGGCAGACCCAGCATTTGAATAAGCTACATTTGAATGCTTAATTTCCTATAGGATAAAATTTTCAATGATATATCATGTATATATGTAGTAGGACAGAAAAAAATACGTGCATACTTTTCTGTAAACCCTACTGTTAGAAGAAGATAGTGAACACAAATTTGTTGTTCTATTTTCTGATATGTTCATATATATTTAAAATGACTATCAAGAAAATATTTGGACTTCAGAAAAAGTTAAATATTTTCTTAGTATTGTTTGACAGTGTGATCTTCCCTCTATAATAATTGGTCAGGGAAAATAAAAACTGTTTTTAGAAAAAAAATAGCAGATAAGAGTAACACTGAACAGCAATGTCTGAGAAAACATAGCCTTGGGAATGAAAGGAATGAAATGAATTAAATTTTCATTTGGTGGGTTGATAGAGTAATCTTTAATTGGATGCTAAAATACTAACATGTATCTACATATTTTCCAATTAAGGATACACATATAAGTATAATCCAAAGGCAAAACCTACACTGACATTTATATTATTAAAAGTCATGGGCAATATAAAAATTTTTGTTCTAAACTTCTGCATTATGAACATCCAGTGCAAAACTTCCTACTGGTGGTAGAAAATGTTTAAACCCAAATAAGTTATCATTTTTTCTAAAACATTTTTGTATAATATCTAAAACATTACAGTAACTTATAAATTAAAAATATATATATACTTTTTTCAGTTGCTTTCCCCAGTCCTCAAATGAAATGTCTGAGTTGTAGCTAGTCATCAATTTTGGTCATGGGTTTGACTTAATGAGAAGTTCTGGTTGGTTTAGGTAAATCCATTTCTTATTGGAAATCTACATGAACCTCTTCCCTTTCCATATTTGGAGTGGTGGGGTTGGTATGCAAAGTTATTGCTGTGTAAAGACAGAACAACATATTCTAGGGACTAGTAGATCATTAATATTCAAAATTTGCCATCTTCTCTCCTAATACCCTTCTGCTTTAAACCCAATTTCCTGGGGCACCTGTGTGGCTGTCGATTATGTATCTGACTCTTGATTTTGCACAGGTCATGATCTCATCCTTTGTGAGATCTAGGCCCCCAACCTTCCCCCCCCCCCCCCCAGCTTGGGCACATGTTTGTTCATTCTCCCTCTCTCTCTCTCTCTCTCTCTCTCTCTCTCTCTCTCTCTCTGTCTGTCTCTCTTTCTCTCTGTCTCTCTCAAAATAAGAAAATGAACTTTAAATAAACCCAGTTTCCTTTAATGATATCACCATTTTCCTAGTCATTCAAGTCCAAAGGCTCTATAAATTCTTGACTTGTCTCTCACATTTGTGTTCCACATCCAAGCAGTTGCCACATACTGTCTATCCTATCTTTGTGGTAAGTTTTAGTTGGCTCATCTTGTTTATCAAAAATGTTTATAACAATTCAGCCTAGTATCTCACACAGTTGGGATATGATTGCAGTGATCTATAGCTGCCCAAGTAATCCTTCTGAACTAGGACACAAATTTTGCACATCAATAGGTTCCCAAAGTCTTTAGCATAATTTCAAATACCCTAATTTAGTTGTAACACCCTCCAGTCTCTGACCAGAATATATTTTATGGACATAGTTTCTACTGGTCTCTCATGTACCCTACCAACCAAATTGAAGAACAAAACTGTTCCCTCATGTGGATGATCATTTTTTCCCCAATTTAATTTCCTTAATCTTATCATTTCCACCCTTAAGATAACTCTACGTGTTAACATCCTATCTAAAATTTAAGATCCAACTTTTATGCCATGTGGCTATTGTAATTCTATCATCTGAAAATAATGTACTCAGCATAAATTCATAAACCTCTTTGTTTTTCTCTTAAGGTATTTAGAGTATGATCTATGTCTTATGGATTTTATATTATTATAGTCCATCACAGAGTATTTTGCTTCCTGTAACTACTTGATAAATAAAATGAATGGATTTTTGTATGTCAAAGGAAAAGCTTCTGGGGGATAGAGAGAAATGTCATGTTATATGCATTAGAGAATCAATTACTTAAATTCAGAAAACTGACCTGTATTGGCAGTGTGGCTACTGAGACAAAAAAGGGTCATAAAACTTCTTGACCTTTAGTTTTTCTGTGTATTGGATTGCATGGTGTTTTCCAGATTTCCTTCACAGAGAGCAATGACAGCTTGGTAAATACAATGATAAGACTCACTGGAACTTGACTTAAGTCAATAAGTTGATGGACTTTACATTTGTGACAGCTAATAAGAAAATAACTTTCATCATCTGACTTCATCATATATTTTGTGAAACATAATTGTTTCAATTATATCAAATAAAAGTACTAATGTTAATGATCTGCACGTAGTTTCCTAATCAAATTCCCCTTCCCTTCTTTAATAAACCAAAATAAATAAGATGTAAATTGTCCTATACATCTAATCTCATTAGACTTCTGTAAAACAATCAGGAGAGGTTAACTTGATTATTCATTAATTTATCCAGTCAAAGCAATTCACAACTAGCCTAAAAAACCATTGTAACTAATTCTAATTCAACAATAAAAATTCTACTTATGTAGCACCCAAATTATAAAGGTGTAGCAACAAAAATGCATCACATATTTTTTTGAAGTAAATGTGCAAATTAAAAAACCCAAACGCTCCTTCAGGCCTATGGTTAAATGATTCTATTCAGATATATCCCTGGATATGAAAATGCCTATTGTTCTGGCCTCAACTTTCAAGAGTAACCATTGGTTGCATCCTGAAGGAGCAGAAGTATCTTCAGTTGCCTGCTTTCTTGTGCCCCACTTTTCCCCAGCTGTTGCTTTTTGTTCCCATCCTGCCCAATTCTTGTGTGAACTATTAAAATCTTTAGTCACAGAAATGAAGACGTTTTATTGCACAAGGAAATCTTTAATTTGCTTCCAAAATCCTGAGGTGTTTGGATTTTTAAACCATGCTTCTCATATGTGGAGCCTTCAAACTGAAAGCTGTATTCCTTTTTTTTTTCTTTTATAATGTAATGTTCTCCAAAATGGTTTTTTGAAACAATCAAATTTATAGAAAATTTTCAAATACAGTTCAAAGACTTGTTTTATCTGAGCCATCTTAGTCATTTTCCATGTGATTACCTGTCACCTCCAAGTACACTAGCATGCACTCCATACGCAAAAGAACATTCTCCTACATAATCACAGTACAGAGCATGAAAGTAAGGAAATTAACAATAATACATAACTACCATCTGCAAAATAATGCTCACATCGCATTTGTAGTTTTCCCAGATTCTCCAAAAGCATTCTTTATAAAGGAAGGATCTGGTTCAGAATCCTGTATTGCCTTTACTTGCTAAGTGTATTTAGACTCCTCCTTGCTTAAACAGTTATTTTGTGTGTTCTTGATTCTCGTGATTTAGATACTTCTGAAGATTATAGGCCTGATATTTTATGAAATATCCTTCAAGTTGAGTTTACTGATATTCCTCAACATTAGATTCAATTTCTGTGTCCTTAGCAGGAATATCAGAGAGAGGATTCCACGGGATTCTTCCTGCTTCTGATGAGGTGGAACATAATTTTGATCTGTTCCATTACTGGTTATGTCCACTTTGATCATTTAAGATATTATGGCTAAGGCTTCTCCCCTGTCAAGTTATTAATTTTTTCTTTGTTAGCATTCTATATTTGAAGCTTTATAAATATTCCTCACCAGTATTTTAACTATATTGAAGATATTTGGTTTCCTATTTCATTCAGGAGATAATAGTATCCTACGACTATTTATATTGATTATGAAATTATACCAGATTTGGCCAGGGGAAGCCTCTCTCCCAACAACTTTTGGCATATCCATCAGTTTTTAAGTATTTCCTTGCTTTTTGACCAAAGAGGCAAGCTCATCTTCTATATCTTCTGCTACATAGTCATGGAATCAGCCAACTGTTCATAAATGGAAAGAAGTAGAAAATAATACTTAGAAACAAATATATACCTATTTGGTAAACAGGTGACAGGTCCTGTTAGCAGACAGAGCTAGAGAATATGTTCCTATATCACACACATACATCTATCCTTTACATCTGTATTTATATCTGTATTGATGGAAAACCATGAATTCCCACTGATACTAATAGCAAATATTTCATTTGTTTCTGCATTTTAATATTGTTACCTCCCTTTTCTCACAACGAGAATCTTCTATTTTTCTTAATATATTTGACTCCTTACCCATATAACCAATCTTCTAGCACTGCTACCAATCCCACCTCACATACGATTGCTCTTTTAACACCTCCTGCTGGGCTGCCTCTTCTGTCTGGACACCTTCCTCAACTTACCCAAGGGCTTACACCCAATGCCCAGTCCTTGACATGAATGCCTTACTCACCCTAATGTGCTTTGATATTATTGCCTGGCTGCTCCTTCCCACTGTTGTCCTCCTTGAGTGTTTCATAGAAGGCTATAAATACCATTTTGAGAAAAATACTCTAAGCATGGACTTAGGAGAGGTTGTCACACATGGCTTAGTTTGAGTTTTAGGAAGACTGCAGATGTGTAAAAGAGCTGAATCGATTGAGAATATAGAAACAGTTTAGTATATCTTTCCAATTTTATCTCCCAAGGCATATCAATAGAAATTCTGGCTAGAGTAGTCTCTCGTATGCTGTGCTCTACATAGGAATAACATTCTTGCTGGGCTTTCCCCCTTCCTCCCGTAATGTTCATGGCATTCCTTTCTGCTTATTCTCGTGTAATTCTTCAAGAATCACTTTTCTACTGTGGCTCTAACACTAAAGCTGGGCCAATGCCTCTTGTGTGGATGTTCTTACTTAGCTTGGCCTCTTGTATAACTCAGACATCATTTAAAAAATATTTTAAATTACCCAGTTATTCAGTGATACCACCCAATGAACTCCTAAAGCACTTATTAGTATCAGGTATTAGACATCTACATGCCCCACCTTTCATTGTTGCCCTTTTCCTTTTTAAATTACCTTCCTGGCTATATCAGAAGTTCTTTGTAAATACAGATTCTATATAGTAATTATTTATATTCTCAGCATAAAGCATATTGCTTTACATTCGTGAGGTCCTTGAAATAGTTACAAGGGAGGCAAAGAAATAACCACAGTCCTAATTCTTTAAGTCATAGAAGAAATCTCTGAGAGTCAAAGTGATTCTCATTCAAAAGTTGTTGGAAGATTAAAATATCATAAAAAGTGATTTTAGCAAATATGGTATAAACTGCAATACTACTTTTTGTATGTGAGAGAGTAATTTGCCTAAAAGCACCTGGGATATGTGGGGGCATTGGACTTACCATCCACAAAGGCCATTGTTTGATAGCATAGGAGAGAAAGCTTCCTTCAGCAAATCTGTAGACTCATGGTGCTCACTTAAAACATTTTGACAAATAATTACATAGATGTAATGTAACTTAATGCAATTAGATGTAAGAGAGAAAAAAGAGTAAAAAAAAAAAAAAACTCTGGCACTAGAATAACTGTCCCTCTAAAGCAGTGTAGATAATCCAATAGAAAGTGATCCATCTTGTCAGTCTCCCTCAATGTCATTCAAACTTATGCCCAAACTTCAGAAGCCAAGGAAAATAAAATTGAAGAATTCCAAAGGTCTGTAAGACCTGATTGAAACTATTCCAAACATTATATGCTGCTCTTTTGAGGGGATTTCAGAGTTAAAGTAGGAAAAGGGTTTATTGATCAGAATGTAATGGGAGAGAAAGGAATTGGAAAGGATCAGTGCATTCATTGAGTTTTGCTCAGCTTGATCTTGCACACAATACATTTAAACATTAAGAAATAAATACACGTGAAGCTTTCTAGACTGGCTCCTTACAAACCAAATTGATTGGTTTCTCAAATTTTCATTCAATGATACAACATTCTCTAGGGTGATAGACATATGGTCAAACGGGAATGTAAATTCAAAGTGCTGCTTCCAGAGAACTTCGCTTGAACTGTATAGTTATCACTTTATCTTCCCACATTTAAACTATGATCACAAAAAGAGGTGCAAATGAAAATTAGCAAAAAAGTTGATATATAGTGAAATATCAGGGAGACAGCAGCAAATTCTGTGTGGCCACAATGGAGTATGAATTTTTTGATGTTGAAAAGGATAGTACTGAAGGAAAACATGATAGAAATGATCACAAAGTATTGTAGGTGAAGCATTATACAACACGTGAAAAAGAAGTCAATGGAAAATGTCCCTGTTGAAGTACAGTGATGAGGAAGAGAGCTGAAATTTGAATAAGGAATAAATGACTTAAAAGTGCTAGAGCATAAACAAAAATTTGTATCAAATGTAAGGGAGTATTGGGAGAGTTCTTGTAGTTCTTCACATATCAACTGAGTTTATAAAATAATATTGATGCATAAGATGACTACAATTCATTCACACCTAGTTAAGGGATGTGTCAAAGTGCAGTGTTAGCTCCAAGGATACAGATGGTCCCTGGTTAATGATTATTTGACTTACAACATTTTGATTTGATGATGATGTGAAAGTAATACATGTTCAGCAGAAACTATGCTTTGAATTTTGACCTTTTCCCAGGTTAGCAATGTGTGGGTCCATACCCTCATGATGGTGGTCAGTGGCAGTGAGCTCCTACTCAGCCCTGCAATCACAAGGGTAAACAACAGATACACTGTCGTGTCCCGCCCCGGCCAGCAGGGCAGAAAATCCTTGCGGGTTCTTGATCCTGAGGGAGGGAGAGAAAGGGCAGGAAGGGGGAGCACAGAGAGTAAGGACACAACACAAGGTTTCTGATCAAGCCTCTCTTCTTTATTCAGCAAACACCGTATCTTATAAAGCTTTTTAGGCAGGAGAACAAGGCAGCTGACCTAGGTCGGTTGCTAGGAAACAGGGTCAAGGGATTTGGGCTAGGGTAAAGAAGGAAATAAACTAAAGTTTTAGCACAGCACTGAAGGGCTGATAGCACCCTGCCTGTAGGCAATTGATCTTTGTTCTTCTGGCTTCAATTCTGACAGGGAGTGGCGCTCCCCTGCCTATTTTTGTAACTCCCCTCAGGGAGTGACATATCTGGCTAGCAAATGGCCAAGCAGCTGAATCTTTTGCCGCTCCCCACAATACACTGATGACCTTCTGTTTTTCACTTTCAGTTTAGTGTTCAATAAATTATGTGAGATATCTAACACTTTATTATAAAATAGGTTTTGTGTTAGATGATCTTGAGCAACTGTAGGCTCATATAACTCTCTTGAGCACGTTTAAGCTAGGTTAGGCAAAGCTATGATGTTTGGTAAGTTAGGCATATTAAATGTATCATCAATTTACAATATTTTTAATGTTTATTTTTGAGAGGGAGACAGAGTGTGATCAGGGGAGGGGCAAACAGAGAGGGAAACACAGATTCTGAAGCAGGCTCCAGGCTCTGAGCTCGCTGTCAGCACAGAGCCTGACGTGGGGCTCAACCTCATGGACTGAGAGATCATGACCTGAGCAGAAGTCAGAGACTTAACCGACTGAGCCATCCAGGAGCCCCTACAATATTTTAACTTATGATGGGCTTAAACAGATATAACTCCACTGTAAGTTGAGGAGATCTGTATTTTATCTGAAAAAAAAAAAACACTTTGCCTTCATGAAGCTTACACACTATTGTCCCAGTTGAAGGAGGACAGGCAGTAAATAAAAAATAAACCTGAGATTAACCCTGTGATGGTAGTGCTGTGGAGAAGGATAAACCAGAGAAAGGGTAATCAAATGAAGGGATGGCTGAGTTGTGCTGAACTGTTTAATATAGTGGTCAGGGAAAGTGTCAGTTATTGGGTGACATTTCATCCAGAGAAAATCATCAGAAATAAATGTAAAAAAGCAAGGTACATGTGAAGGGCATTCCAAGAATGGGCAAGCAAGTTCAAGAGCTCTGAGGAAGCATATCTGCTGCATTTAAGGAATATCATGGTGGGGTGCCTGGGTTAAGCATCCAGCTTCAGCTCAGGTTATGATCTCGCGGTTTGTGGGTTTGAGCCCTGCATCGGGTTCTGTGATGACAGCACAGAGCACGGAGTCTGTTTCAGATTGTTTCTCCCTCTTTCTGCCCCTCCCTAGTTTGCACTCTGTCTCTCTCTGTCTCAAAAATAAATAAAAATTAAAAATAGTTTTAAATCAATATCATGAAGTCCAGTGGTCAACAGTACAGGGTTAGCAGAGTGAGCTCCTATGTGTCATATGTATGTTATATATCTGGGTATGAAATGATGGTAGATACATCACTTTTACCACAAGTTATACAAGGAAGAATTCTGCTTAAGATAATTGAAAACAATGTAATAAGCCATACAATGTTCCTCCTCTTTACAGCAAGTACACAGGTATGTGCACGATATAAAGAATTTTATAGTTCTTTAAACAAAGATGGATCTGTTTTTGTAAATAAGATTTAATTTTAAGAGAAAAGCTTCAAGGATTAAATTAGGGAAAATCTTTGCCCCTTAAATTGTTGAGATAGTCTAATTGCCAGTTCCTATCTAAAGGAATATGCCATATTCCACACAATAGTTGGTTATCATAGAGTCCTCAATTTATTTTTTTCTCCTACGGCAATGAAAATGATCATACCAAGAAATTCAAAATTTCAATTTATATTATGCTTCTATAGTTAACATTAATTGTAGAACCTATGTAAAGCTATGCAGAAGGCATTCTCAGTATATTCTTTCAATAGTCCTTTTTCTATAAACTAGCTGAGTTCAAGGTTATCAACTGCCATGTTTTTAGATACGTTAATAATAAATATAACAAGAATTCAATCCAAAAAGTGAAAAACAAATTCATTTAGGAAACAAAGAGTACACAAATATTTTACCTTAAGATCCTATGATACATGATGAATTTTTATCTAGAACTATGCTGTGCTTTGGAGTTACGGAAAACAATGATTATTTTGTATGTGTATTGCAACCAGTGTCTTAGTACTTTGTGCCTGGATTGAAACTTTGTTCTTAAATCAATATTTCTATTTGCCATCCTCTCCCCTACTCATTTCCTTAAGAATTATTAGAAGTAAAAATCATTTTGAAGGAAAAGCAATTCACCAGACATGAGTTAGCCTTTGTTACTAAATCATAAACATAAAAGAAAATATATGCCACTTCGAAGTTCAACCAGTTTGCAATTTGTATGTGCACATTACCTCTACCAGAAGGATTACTCATCATTTAATTATATAAAAAGTAGGATTGTTGGGGCGCCTGGGTGGCTCAGTCGGTTAAGCTGGCCGACTTTGGCTCAGGTCGTGATTTCCTGGTTAGTAGGTTCGGCCCGAGTCAGGCTCTGTGCTGACAGCTCAGAGCCTGGAGCCTGCTTTGAATTCTGTGTCTCCCTCTCTCTCTGCCCTTCCCCTGCTCACACTCTGTCTCTCAGAAATAAACATTAAAAAATTTTTTTAATGAAATGATTTCTATAAAAAAAAAGTAGGATTGTTTGAAATCAATTATTGTTAAATAGTATTCTTACAAGTATTTATAGAAATCAGGACAAGTGATCCCTTACTGTAGAAATAAAGAACTGAAAATCTTGACAGCATTTTAAAATCTTAATTCAAAATGTCTTTTTGTTCTTGTTCTAACTTCCTATTTTTATAACGTGTTAAACTTTGATTCCTAGACAGTGTTCCCTCAAGTCATAGTTTCCTGCCTGTAGCCATTCTCTTTGGCAGTGGATTTTACATTATAATTAAACATCATCTTCCTGCAAAAATGCAATGTGTCACATGATATTTCTTTTCTGATTTTTGCAGGCTTCTGAGAAGGGGGTTTTGTAGTGTCTGCAAGAGAGGGTAATGTCTAGGTTGCTTGTTAAGCAAGGGTTTATATTTACAGGAGGCTAGCTTAAATAGAAAGTGACTTTGGTCCCTTTACACGTGGGTGCTGTAGGGATAAGTAAGAATTGATGCGCTTTAATGTTGTAGATAAGAAGGCTACAAAATGGGAAATTAATTTGTTCATTAGCACAAAGGAATGGTGATTTTTTTTTTTCAGGCATGCAAAAGCAAAGGGCTTTATTACGGGCTCAAGCTCAGGCTCATAGACTTCACCAGCACAGTGGATGTGTGCTGGGAGCCAGGAATGGTGATTTAGAAGAAAAATAAGGGGGAAAGCCTGGTTACTGGTAATTCACACTCAACCCCTGTTAATGGTTCATCCTAGCATTTTCATCTGGTAGCTTTCTTAACTTTGCATTTAAGTCGTTTCCCAAATAATGTGTTTTTAGAATCTATTACATTACAGGTCTTCTGATCCCACAACTTTGGCTCTTGTTTTCATTACAAACCTAGGAATCATTCAGTTAGCAGTTTAGGGAATCAATATTTTTCCTGATTGTGTGTGTGTGTGTGTGTGTGTGTGTGTGTGTGTGTGTGTGTGTGAGAGAGAGAGAGAGAGAGGGAGAGAGAGAGAGAGAGAGAGAGAGAGAGAAGATATCTCAATCTCACACTTTTCCAAGGCATTGAGACAATTCCTTGATTTTTAAATGAATTTAATCATTAGTGTTAAGATTTCAGAGACAAAAAATATCTGTGGACCCAATGCTGTGCGATGGAATATATTAACACCCCCCCCCCAAAAGTCCATTGTCACAGCAGTAATGAAGTTTCACAGAAAAGTATTTGCAATGCTCTATTCTGTTTTATTGATTCAATACACAAATTTTATTTTGTTTTATCTTAATAGTTGTATTAATTTATCTGTGATCTGTTTTGACACCTGATAATTTTGACAAGAGGTCTTGTTTTGACATACAATACAGAGGTATCTGTAACCCAAACTGAATTTTTTCAAGACCAATAGCAAGTACAGATAATTATTCTTTTTGTAGTAGAAAATTGTCCCTGACATGGGGATTCCTAGTTTTACACACAGTGTATACATAGGAGTAGAAACAGGGTTAAAAACCTGGAATATTATGAATTTAAAACTGCATGTATAATAGAAATCACATTGTCTTTGACAAATTTCTTATTGTAACAGTGAAGTCTAATTCTTAGAAGTATGCAATTTGGTTAGCTAATGCAGTTTTCAGACAAAGCGATAAACGTTAATTGTGTATAGTGTCTTAGATAGTCATTTTACTTACTGTTGGATATACATTGGCAAATGTTCTTTTAGATCTTTGAGCCTCATGAATCTTCTCATTCTATAGTCATTGATGAATGAATGAAACCTATAATTTACATTCCAATAATTTTTTATTTGCTCAAATACAATGGATGCATATGATTGTGTAAGTGTGTACTTCTTATATTCTTTGATTCAATCTCCAGATCTCTTGGAAATGAAATTTCTTATGATATTACTATTTTTTTTCTCTAGCTCATAGTAGGTACCAATCAAATGGAGCTTTCCTCCAAGCAAGATTTCTGATGAGTGAGCAATCAGGCAACTTGAATCAATTTTAAAATATGTTCATTGTCTATACTTCTATATAATAAATATCCTTTTACTTTTGTCTAATGAGATACAAAAATGAATTATGGGAGCTGAAATATAGAACTGCTCACGGAACATGAATCAGTTTGGATTAGAGCTTCCATCATGGTGAACATAGGCAGAGGTGGGTGGGTCGTGGCTGAAATTCCATGTCCCTTTGCTGTTCTTACCAAGATTTAGCAGATTTTCTTAATTAAATGTGTTTCCATTCATTGTATGCCATGACAATTTTTAGAGACTTCAAATGGTTGGTATTTTTGTAAGTTTCACTAAGAATGGTTGTTTCACTGGGGAGAAGGTACATGAAAATCCTCACACTATATTTCAGAAATGAGATTCCTGATGTGGTTTCCTGAACAGATTGTGAAGGTTGCTGACTACATGTTGTCTGTTATGAAGCCAAGTCTGCAAGCAGGAGGATATTTCATAGTCTGTGGGAAACATAGAGAGGGGACCCAGGTGTTGGAGCAGAAAGATATCACATTTTCTGGGGGGAAAGCTCTGGAATAAAAAGTCAAAAGTTGAGTGATACTATAAAATAGAGCACAAGAAAAGGTTCTGATGAAGATTCAGCCATGTAGTTTCATATTCAGGGATTCCATTTTCTTACAAAAGGAGTAGAGAAATAAAGAGCTATGCTCAGGAGCACCGGCTTGAGCAAATAACATTGAAAAGTTTTATTTCCTAGGAGAGAAAGACCAAGTATATGTTGCCTTTGTTAAGACTCCATCATTTCAACAGTAATGTCTCTTTAAAAAAAAATCTTCTACTGGCTCTCCACTCACAGTAAATCACCATTTACTTTTATATGTATGAGAAATAATCTGTCATATACTTTTGAAATGACATCTATGATAAAGAACAGAAAATTGATGTTAAATGCATCCCTATTACAGTGTGTTAAATAAAAGCATTAACAAGACTTTCCTTGACATTTTTTATAGTAGAAAAAATAGCTAAATACACAAATTATTCTTATCCATTATTTATAAAAACCATGGGCTCTATTCTAGTTTTTCTATTATAAATCTGGAATTAATTGTAATTGATATAACTTAGTAATTTACTCTTGTTTCTTTTCAAACATAAAATCCCCTGCTTATAATTTTCCTATTAAGAACCTGACTATTCAGCTACTGAATAGAAATCATTAGGACAACTGAAGAAATGAAAGCTGAGAGGTTTTGGCAAAGTAGTAGTCCCTTGAATACAAATAACTACAAAAAAAAAAAACATGATTACGTTTCTTTGTTTGACATTTCCTGACTTGTGTACTTCATCATGTCCTAAAGCCTTTCCATTAGCCCCCAAACACATAATCTTTGTACAAAATTAAGATCCTGAAACTAGCTACAGCTATATCTAAGTTATTTGGCCCTTAAGATTTTGAAAACTTTTGTAAAATACTCTGGCTAAAAATAAGTGTTGAATTACATATTTTATTAAAGGGCATCCCAGTGACAAGAAAAAATTCAGTACCCAAAGGACCTAACTGCATGCTGAATATTTCTTTAGCTACTCTCTACTCTGAAATTAATTGCAAAAATTAACTTACTTTCTAATGACATTTACTTGAATCCATGCCCAGATCAAGAAAAAAATATTATCTACCTCTCCTAAGGCTACCTCTTGCTTTCTTGTAGTCCTACCCCACCACCTGTGGGTAATTCTTCATTTTTAACACTAGAGATCAGTTTAATTTTTTTAACACAGATATACAGCATTTTTTAATGGGTTTCAAAAATTTTGGTGAGATTTATTTTAATGTGCTTGCTCTCCATTCTCTTTTGTATATATTAGTGCATATGTATTTTGTAGAGGTATAGAACACTTCCAGTATTATTGTGCTTAGAGGAAAGACTTTGAGGGGGAAAGAAATTTCCCAGTGCAGTTCTTCTATTTACTAGAAATAGATGGATTCAAGGTGACAACAGCTAGAGAGGTATCACAGGACATCAACACAATCATTTGTGTTGCCAGTCACTCAGGGTTTTTGGCTTTCCGCCTGGTACCCAGGCATCTGAGAAGTGACACGTTAACTCACTGAGTACTGGAAGGCTGATGGAAAGGAATGCCTGTGGGTATATTTGCCCTCATGAACTTTTCCCAAAAGGAATAAAAGAGGAAGGTAAAAATAAAGAATAAGAAAATGTGGTAGGGTCTTGCCTAAAAATGTGGTCCTAAAATTTAAATGGTCTGCTCTATTGTTTTTACCTAGGAAAAGGTGTCTATTTACAGAAACTTTTCAGAATTACCTTTCTTTGGAAAATCTAGTTGACCAGGAACTATCAAGTTGACGAATGACATTTGTCATTTCATGATTTGCTCCTTAGTAGTAGTGCCAGACTTCAGACTGGGCCAATTGGAGTTATTGATGATGAACCTCACATAGAAGGGGCGGACAATGAAGTGGTTTTAGAAGAGTCATGAGTTGAGTCGGAAAGCAGCCTACCACTACTAATCTGCCAAACATATTTTGCTTTCACCTTAGGAAAACAAAATTCAATGTAAAGGTGGTATTTGCAAGTGTGCTATATGCTAGGAGCAAAGATATATTTACCTCATTAACATCAGCATTATTTATGGAACCTTGGCAGAAGCTAATTTATTTACTCTTTTAGGTTCTGTTTGTAGTCAAGAGGTTAAATGTCAACTTACCACCCTAATATTATGGCATAATTGCTTTTTAAACTACAAGATACAAAATAAGGAGAAGCAGTCAACAAAAGTAAAATATATCCCAGGTCTTAACTGGTTCTATCATTGTGTTATTAGGTGCTTGAAGCAGAACACTAAAGATATGTTAAAATGTGCTGTGAGTTGTCTCAAACTTAACACGTAAGTGTGCATATGCACGTACTATGGGAGAAATGGAGGTTGTTACAATGTTTAGGATGTATACTATTTTTGTTGACCCATCCAAGTCACCTCAAAATTTTTATTGTTTGCTTTATGATAATGTCCATATTCTTACCCTGATTTCTTTAGTGTGGAAAGTAACTATATTTTAATTTGTGAAAAAGTAATATTTATAGGTGAAAAGAAATTGAATACAAGTTTTTCCAAGTAGATGTTGGGATCTTGATGATGATGGCCAAAACTGATTTACTCTAACATGTGCCTTATACCTTAAAAAGCAGAGAAATTTCTTTTAGATGTTCCCTTCTCCCATTGGTGTGTGTGTGTGTATTTATGTGTGTGAATGCTTGTGACTTGGTCCCTTTTCATTTAGTTATCAGCATCCTTATATATTAAACTTCAGTTGTACCTCAGTTCCATCAATCAGAAAATTCATTGGCATTTTTGTGTAATTCCCTGCTATTACTAGTGACAGTTTTTTTCCTAGTCACTACCCTTAGGGACTTTTACCAATTACTCCCTCTCTGATAGAGGCAATTTAAAAATCACTAGAATCTTTAAAATGAAACAGTTGGCTGTTTCAGGCAGCAGTAGATTTGAAGTGGGGTTCTGGGGAGTTTTTCCAGGAATACTATAAATGCCTGGGGCAATGGTCTCACAGATTAACTAGATCACACCTGGGATTCTGACCAGCTGAAGTGAATGATAATGGACTTTTAGGTCCCTTTGATGTCTGTTACCATTTCCTATCTTAAGTCTTAGCATTAGGGTCTACATAATTTTTTTGTTATAGAAATTATTCTAAGGTAGTTTAGCTCCATCTACAAATAATGATTACAGTAAAGGAATAGATAAATAATTGATTTTCTCAGGTCATTTTTAAAGATGCCATCACTTTTTTCAAAGCTTGTAATTTTCTCTTAAAAACACCTTTCTGGGGTCTAATGAGAATATGTGTGTGTGTGTGTGTGTGTGTGTGTGTGTGTGTGTGTGTGTGTGTGTGATGGAGAAGTTGGAAGAGGAAAGGGCAGATATTACCTTCAAAATGTTGTTATAAGTATATTCAGGGACCATGTGGAATTTTTCTTTATGATCTAGTATATGAACCATGTTTTGAATGTTATGTACAAAATGGGAATGGATGTGTATTCTGCAGTTTAGGTTAACTTTGATAATCAACTTTTCTGATTTTTTTTTCCATATCTAATTTAGCAATTAAAGTCTTCCACTATGATTGTAGATTTCTCCTTTATTTCTTATGGTTTCTCAATATTGTTGTATATGTTTCAAGATGATATCATTAAGAGAATACAAATTTTAAATTGTTATAGCTTGCTGATGAATTGAACTTTTGATGATTACAAAGTAAACGTCTTTTCCTTTAGAAATCCTGTTTACCTTAGGTTCATTTTTTGTCTGGCACTAATAGAGAAACAACAGCTTTCTTTGGCTAGTATTAAAATGAAGTATCTTTCCTCTATAAGGACAGTTAGGTGGTCCAGGGGAGAGGAAGAGGATCAAGACTCGAACCAAGGGTTAAGGGTTTATCTCCTAGAAATAAGTACATTGTGCCAGAAATGGCAGTGGAAATTATAGATCAGCAATAACTATTTTCTTTTCAGCAATAACTATTAAAAGTTGTGAAGCTTAAATATTTTTTGAAACTATTAGTAATTCTAACACCCATGCTAGAGTAAAATGAAATTAGCTACTATCTGTAATATAATGAAAATAAATTATAATATACAATAATAATAAAGATATTTCCCTTGGTTTATGTTTGTGATATTTACACATGTTTAAAAATTTTAATTTCTCACATAATATAATTATTCATTTTTGCTACAAATGTTACCCTGATAATTTTAGTTTTTCTTAGAGTTCCCTACATTGTGTATATTTCAGGTCCTACCTGAATATACCTACAAAACATGGACCTATCTCTACCATCAGCTTTTGATATTTGTGAGGTCTTTCTGTAAAAATCCCAATTAATTAGGTATTTATATTCTTATAGTCTCTGGAGCATTTAGTTATATGGAAGTAATGTCATCTGTTATTCCTGTCCAGTGTTTTTAATCCATTTATATTTTGGGGGTTTCTGGTTGTTCAGTATTGCAATTTTGTCCTTTTCTACTTGGTTCATTTCATACTGTATTTGCTGCTTTTAGCATTTGTGTTGGAAATTACAGCATGAATAATTTACTTTGTGTACAAATTTAATCAATACTACTACCCTTTTAGGAAATGACAGAAAGTTAAGGCAGTTTTACTGTTTATTCTCTTAAACTGTTATTTTGTTGTGTATTTCAATGTTTTCTTTCAATTAATTATTGTTGTTGATCAAGATGAAAATACTTTTTGTTAAGAACAAGATAACTTCTAGGGACTCCGGTGTCTCAGGTTAAATGGTTAAGTGTCTGACATCAGCTCAGGTCATGATCTCACGTTTCATGGGTCCAAGCCCCACGTACAGCTCTGTGCTGACAGCTCAGAGCCTGGAGCCTGCTTCAGATTCTGTGTCTTTCTCTCTCTCTGCCCCGCCCTCACTCATGCTCTCTCTCTCAAAATAAACATTAAAAAAATTAAAAAATAACTTCTACTTACCATTTTTTTTGTTTCTACAAACAACATGTTTATATGGAAAAACATTCTGAATAGTTTTCATACATTCTCACATCTCATTTATATGTTTTGTTATATTGTTTGATAATCTCCTTCCTTAAAGTCCTAGTGTTTTGTTATTTCTGCTTATTCTTTTTTTAAATAGTTTATTGTCAAATTGGTTTCCATATAATGCCCAGTGCTCGTCCCCACAAGTGCCCTCCTCCATTACCACTACCTCCCTTTCCCCACCCCTCCCCCTTCAACCCTCGGTTTTGTTTTCAGTATTCAATAGTCTTTCAGGTTTTGCATCCCTCTCTCTCCCCAAATCTCTTTCCCCCTTCCCCTCCCCATGGTCCTCCATTAGGTTTCTCCTGTTCTCCTGTTAGACCTATGAGTGCAAACATATGGTATCTGTCCTTCTCTGCCTGACTTATTTTGCTTAGCATGGCACCCTTGAGGTCCATCCACTTTGCTATAAATGGCCAGATTTCATTCTTTCTCATTGCCATGTAATACTCCATTGTATATATATACCACATCTTCTTGATCCATTCTGCTTATTCTTGTTCTATTTTTGTTTGTTTGTTTGTTTACAAGGATACTTGTTCCCTTGTATAATGCTGGCTTTCTTTGGGAAATTCTATGTAGAGGTCCTTTATGGCTTAAGATGAGAGTCCCACAGAAGGTTTGTCAGGTACCTAGGGCTCCCAGTCTAAATTCACTCTGTGATTTCATTTTTGGCCATAAACGTTTGGAGGCTCAGTTTGTAGACATAACTTCTCAGGGATTCCAACAAGCCTCCTCACAGGGCCAAAGCAACTCTATTAGTACCTGGTGGTATAAAGTGAATGAGTTAAAGATATTGCATAAGGAAATGACCTGAGGACCTATCAAGAACTTGGTTATAGACAAGATAAGTTTGGGATGTCTGTTAGAGTCCCAAGGAGAGCAGACAAGGAAGCAGCGGATCTAGTGATCATAAGAGAGGTCAGGGTTGGCTTGTAGTATTAGGTATGGAAGCAGAATAGAGGTTTTCCTCTCCTATAGTTAAAATACTTAAAATCACATCTCAAGGGTGATCACTGCAGTGCACAGACTGGGCAGTCCCCAGGATCTATTTAATGGTTCCAAACAGTTCTCTAGCTAATGATCAGTACCACATCTGTTAAGCAACATGGACAACCTCATCAAACGTGATATTCCCACCGTGCTTAATGTTTTTCTGTTTCTGCTTCTTGGTGGTTCCTTGAGGGCTTGATAATCAGGACAGAGGCATGAGGTACCACTTCAATCTGGCCTATTTTGAATGATCAATTTCACTATAATCCTCAGAGCCTTCCAGTCACTGGTTGCCTTGGAAATGTCATTACGAACCTTTTTTTGGAGACTGATTCAGGAGGCTGATCTTCAGGGCCAGGGCAGACATGGCACTGACTTCCCTACTGGTGCCCCTCAGGTATATGACTTTGGTCTCATCGGGTCAAGTGTAGGTGGCATGGTAGAGAAGGCTGGTGTGGGATAAACTGGATTCAGGACAACTGAAGACAGTTGTGTATTTGCCTCTTCAAAGCCAGAAGCCAAAAGAGGGGTGATATTTTTTAAAAAGATAAATTAGATCATGTAATTCTCATATTTCCCAAATGGGTTCCTATCAATAATAAAGTACAATCCAAACTTATTAGTTTGGATTCAAAGACTTGACATCTTTTAGCTCCCCCCTTCCTGTGGACCATGTGGTTTTACTGTCCCACTAGTTGATAAAACTTGGTTTACACTTGTCTTTTTCCTTTTCTTGTATCACACAAAGCTCATTTCTATCTTAGTATCTTTAGGCTTGCTGTGTGCCCTTATTTCTCTCTATGAATGAGATTACTCAACTCTTTCTTGGACTCTAACTTCAGATATTCAGACCTACTGATTTGGGGTCTGTCCTCAGTATCCTGTTCTTCAGTTGCCCTGTTGATTATGATTCATAATCAACTGACAAGCGGAGCAGTTCCAGCCAGTGTGCAGGGCTCAGTCCTCCCCTTTAAAGGATTTTGTTGAAATGTCACATTCTATAGTGTGGTCACCCTTCACCCTTATTTTTCTCAAATTTTTATTTATTTACCATCATGCATTTATTTATAGCTTTTATCTGTTGCTAGAATATCAGCCTCATGAAGCATACTTTTTTCATTTAATTTGCTGATGATTCTCCCATATACAGACCATATTTGAGAGATAGTGGACTCTCAATAAACACTTCTGAAGAATGAGATTAAATCTTCTCTGTCTCAGAGATCTCTATTTCTAGATATATTTATACTGCTAAAAATAATTTTCTCACAGTAACAGTGTGGCCAGCTAGCATGTAGCATCACCAGTCCCTAATAAAAGGGACCAGGGCTTGCAAGTGAAGAAACTGCTGAAGTGGGGCAAGTGAAGCACAGGGGGATTCGGAAGCTCTCTGTAGTGTCAGGAAGTAAGGAAATGTTGAAAGTTGCCTTTTTTCATTGTTGCCATATTGTTTATGTTAAATTAAGAGCCATGATCATTTTGCAATTTTAAAAACATTTTGAGTTATAGTATCTCCATCAAAGACCTAGGTAATCTGATGATAGTCAAGATTTTCTGACTATAAAAATTTATCAAGAATTATGATTTTTAAAGATTTGATAGTATAGATAAATCATTCTATTTCTCTAGAGCACAATTAAAGTAAGCAGATTCTGTTTTACCTGAGATTCAGTTTTTCTTAAAATAATGACTTCTGAGTACTTTGAATTTATTTTGTAACAAGAACAGGGCAAAGAGGAGCAATTGGTCCCAAAGCCAATTAGTGGGAGGCTTCATTTTTTTCTTTTCCCTCCACTCTGTTATCTTCTCTAAAGGCAATAAGAATTGTAAAATTTAATTTGTCACCTTCAGAAAAGAACATGAATGCCAAGAAATAAGTACTACCTGCATCTATAGTCATGTTTTGGCATTTGAATTTGAGAGTCAAGATGCATTCTGAAGAAGTCACATGAACAATAATGGTGATTTAAATTCAGTGTTTCATGCAAAGGCAATCTGACATGCAGATAATTCCACAAACTAAAATTATAGTATTCGACAACTGGCTTAATAATTAGTCTTTCTTTTTACAGTTTTATTTTGGAAATATAAAAATTCTCCCACTTAGTCACACAGAATTAAGCAATAACTTTCTTCATAAATTACCATTTTCATGACATACTTGGTCTAGAATATATCCGATTTGTCCAACAACTACTCTTACTGAAATTCTTCACAGTGGAGAGTTGAATTTTTTTTCAGAAAAAATCATAAACCTTCTCCCAACATCTAGTATCTTCTGTCCCACCAGCCCCCCAAAACAATCCTATTTGTTGTTTTATTGGCTTAAACATTAAAGTAATCACATATTGCACTAAAGAAATAAATATTTTGAAACAATCCGCTATCTATCCTAACGAATTTACAATTAGATGCAATTCCTGATCCAAGCATGTTTGAGTAATAGACAAATCCTAAACCTGGGGATAAAGTGTGAATAGTTTTATAAATGGTTCATTGGTAGGATTTTTCATTGCTATTGTGGACTTCATGTATGTGCCCCAACCCCCACCATCCCCTGCAATCTATGTGTAGTTGAAACCCTAATACGTGATAGAATGGTCTTAGGAATTGGGGCTTTTATGGGGTAATTAAGTTTAGATGAGGTCATGAGGGTAGACGCCCCATGATGGAATTAGTGTCCTTAAAATTAGACCAGCGTGCTCTCTTTCAGCCATGTGAGAATGTGGTGGCAGAACACCATTGTTTACAAGCAAGTGGCCTTTCATCAGATACAGTATTTGCTGGTGTTTTGATCTTGGATATGTCAATCTCTTGTACAACTCAGAGAAAGAAATGTTTATTAAGTGACCCAGCCTATGTTTTTGTTCAAGCAGTCTGAACTAAGACAATATAATATATAATCAATTATAGGAAACATCTGAAATCTACATAATATTCAGGAAAGTATTTCTAGAAGATGTCAATTGACATGGGGGAGTAGAACAGAAATTTGCAACAATGTGGATTGAACTAGAGGGTATTATGCTAAGCAAAACAACTCAGTCAGAGAAAGATATATTATTTCACTCATGTGGAATTTGAGAAACACAACAGATAAACATAGGGGAAGGGAAAGAAAAATAGAGATGGAAGCAAACCATAAAAGTCTCTTAGATGCAGAGAACAAACGTAGAGTTTCTGGAAGAGGGGGGACAGGTTAATTGTAATTGGGCATTACATTAATGTAATGTAAGGAGGGCACTTTTGGGGATGAGCACTAAGTTTCATATGTAAGAAATGAATCACTAGGCTCTACTCCTGAAGCCATGACAATACTGTATGTTAACTAATTTGAATATAAATTTAAAAAAAAGAGTATTCCAAAAGTGGAATTTTTAAGAATTTTAATTGTATAAAGTGGTATGACAAATTTTAGTTACAGTGTAGAGTAAAACTAATTAAGGAGTTTTGTTGTGGAGATTCTCCTTTTGTTCTTAATTCTCCAGATTGTTTCAATGGCTACATTCTCACAGTATTCTGGTGACTGACTCCTAAGAGAGACTTCACAGGACAAAGTTTGACCCTCATACCCCACTAATAAACTCAAGAGATCAGAATGACCACTTGTTGAAAATTACCCTGCTGTTTAGTCGTCAACTTATTTCCATTGACCTTTAAGGAAATGTGTTTCAGTTATTTGCGCTATTTCTTCACACATCTCAATGTTTTGTATTAATCGTCTATACTTGACATTACTGTCCTCTATCTAAATAATTGGAAGTAGTACTGGGACTTCAATAAACAAGTTTATTAGTTTGTAAGGTCCATTGCTTTTGAATTTTCTTTGTGTCTTTTAGTCCTAACCTTCACTTTTCATGTTTCCTATTGAATATGGAGTTAAAATAAGCAAAATTCTCAGCCATTTGGGTATCAACATCTATTGCATTGCTTTTCTTGATTAATTGCATCATGACTTTCCTGGGTCTGTCTTTCTCCACTGAAATAGGTCTTAAAGCAATTCTTATTATGTCTGACTTCTTTTGTTAACTGTAATGCATTCCTCTTTGTGGATATGCTAATGTTTTTCCTTAAAGCAGTGACTAATACAACAGAATCTTGCTCCCTGTTATCCCAATTAAAAAGTGTATTTTTCTTTATTTGAGGAACATTGTAAATTTTCATTGAATGTTTTTTCTCTGTTTTGTATTGTTCTGTGAAAGTAGTACAATGCTGTGATTTAACTACATTAAATCAATTTGCTTCTAAGCAGAGTTAGCTCAATTGTACATAATTAGACTTAGTAGTTTTCCTCTGATGTATTTTCACCTTAAAATCTGAAAGAGAAGAGAAATCAATGAAAAATTCATTTTGAAAACTAACACTGAAAACTGAAGTATTCTAACAGTTTCCATGAAAGATAAAAAATAAAGATGTCATTTTCTATCAACTGGGTTAAAATGGTACATAAGAAAAATGTGTCCAAATTAATAGTTATTAGCCAAGTTATTCAGGGAAACCACATTTTTACACAGCTAATTATGAAAATTAAAATATTTGTTGTCTACCATGCTAGATTCTCTATAGTAATACATCTACACTTAATTTGAAATGCCGTTTATGAATGTTAGTAACTGGTCAATGAAAAATAATGGCTTACTTTGACTCATTGGTTTAGATGGTATCTGCCGGTTGTCTATAATGTGAAGTTTGTATATACATGACTTTCTTAAGTAGTGTCTCATGGGGCAGTATTTTGAGACTGTAAATAACGTGTTCCTCCAAAATTCCCTGGTTTTAGATTCTATCATTTTCTCCTGCCTAAGTCAATTATTTTGTGATAATCAACAAATGGTGACTTTTCTACTTCTGTCATTAAATTTACATGTAGTAGTTTTAGTCTATCATAGGGAAGAGCTTTCCATTCTGTTATTTATAATAAGTACACATTATCTTTTGTTAAGGCTTTTTCCTCTTTCTCATATTCCATTTCTTAAGATTCTTTTTGGTACTTCTTAAGCACTAGCTTCTTTAGTTACCTTCCCTCAATCACCTTTCAACACAATGATCTATTTTTGATTCTGAATTCTAGTCCATAGTCACTACCAAGCAATCTAGCCCTTGATAATGTCATGCTTTATGATCATCCTATATTATTTCACTTAGAGACCATGTTCTTACAACAAATCAGAAGTACTGATTCACCTAACTCATTTGAAAAAGTATCTTCAACTTCTTCTCTCTCTATAGCTTCTCGCACTTTCAGGTCTATGGAAAGTAGATAATTAATCCTTATATACTTGATTTAAGAGAGTTTTCTTAGAAGATAGACCCAAGCACTAAAGAGGAAATAATAAAATGATGGCTCTTGGCTATAAAGTTGGTTTCCTTCTCTACTGATTGGGCCAACCTGGTATTTATGAGACCTCATATGGTAGGACAGTGGAAGACGTATCTGAAAAAACTTGTGTATATTATGATTTTCTCCATGCCACTTGTGGATGTTTTTCAGTTACTGACTTAATTATTTCAAACAGAAACATTATGACAAGACCATATGGACAGGGCCTTCAAGCCCAAGAAAAGTTTTGCAATCTACTTTGAATTAATTGAGCTGTGGAAAATAAGTGCCTTTATTTCATAATTTGAGGCAAGGAATACAATGCAAAGACCTATTAGAGAAGTGAGTCACATTAAATCAATTTAAGATTGCTTTTAAATATATTTTAATGGGTAGAGCAAGAAGACAGCAGCCCTTCTTAAGTGACCAATTAAGTCCATATCCCCAGTCACTTCCCTTAGGCTCTTACACTTAGGGTCATTCTACACCTGCCCTAAGCACCCTGATGCTGGGTAACAGACCAAGGATAGGCCCTATGCTTCCGATCCTGCTGAAAATTATTCAAAGTAGGTAATCCTAAACCCTACTTTGCCAGTTGCTGTCTGAGAAAACCACAATGAAGGCTCTTGCCCATAGGTCATTTTGAACCCAGTGATTACTCGTGTGGCCTGCCTTGGCATTATAATATACTCTCTGTCTTGAGATCTGGAGTATATTAAACTATCTTTCCAGTGGTATTCTGTCCTGGACTGTTGGCCTTAGCATACCTGAATAGTAAAACTTATTAAAACACAAAGGTAAAAGTTTATTTCAGTTCCTATAGACTACAAAATATGCTAGCATATGTAAATTTGTATTTATTAAAGTGTAGTTGACACACAATGTTATATCCATTACAGTTGTACATAATGATTCAACAACTCTGTACATTGGGTTATGCTTACCATAAGTGTAGCTAGTGTCACCATAGAGCACTATTACAATGCCAATGACTATATTCCCTATGCTGTACCTTTCATCCCTATAACTTATTACATAACTGGAAGCCTATACCTTCCACTGCCCTTCATTGGTTTTGCCTATCCCCCATTCCCTCCCCTCTGGCAATCATTAATTCTCTGTTTTTGTTTTGATTCCACACATAAGAAAAATCTGATGAGATTTGTCTTTCTCTGGCTTATTTCACTTAGCGTAATACTCTAGGTATATCCATGTTGTGGTGAGTGGCAAGATCTCATCCTTTTTATGGCTGCATAATATTCCATTGTGTGAGTGAGTGTGTGTGTGTGTGTGTGTGTGTGTGCATGCACATGCACATGCATGTGTGTATACATACATATATATACACCACATCATAATCTATCAATGGACACTTGGGTTGCTTCCATGCCTTGGCTATTATAAATAATGCTGCAATAAATATGGAACATATATCTTTTCAAATTAGAGTTTTGGGAATTTTGGAGGTAAATACCCAGTAGTGGAATTATCGCGTCATCAGGTATTTCTATTTTTAGCTTTTGAGAAATCTCCATACTGTTTTCCACAGTGGCTGCACCAGTTTGCATTCCTACCAATAGTGCTCAAAGTTTCTTTTTTCTCCATGTCCTTGCCAACACTTATTTCTTGTCTTTTTGATTGAAGGCATTCTGACAGGTGTAAGGTGATATTTCTTTGTGGTTTTGATTTCCATTTCCCTGATTAGTGACCTTGAGCATCTTTTCATTTGTCTATTGATTATATACATGTTGTCTCTCCAAATGTCTATTTAGGTCCTTTCCTAATTTTTTTTGGTACTGAGTTATATAAGTTCTGCATAGAAGTTAGATGTTAATCCCTTATCAGGTATATCATTTGCAAATATCTTGTCCCACTCAGTAGGTGGCCTTCCCATTTTTTAATTGTTTCCATAAGTTAGCATTTTATTATGTTGTTCTTGATGCCAGGATGAAAGTACATGCAGAGCATTTTGGAAGGATATTGAAAAGGAGTAGCCAATTCATTTTTTAGAGGTGCATGAGTTATCTATTGCTGCAAAGTCGCTCACCCCCAAATCTAATGACTTAAAAAAACAAGAACACACACACACACACCAAACAATGGTGCCATACCAGAGGGATATTGGCACCAACCAATAGAGTTCTCAGTAGTTATAGCTGGAACTATTTGAGCAAAGTAATATTGAATTATAACACAGAGTCTAAAATAACTATTCAGGAGTCCATGTAATATAAATAAATAATTGAAGAAATAAATGAGGGAGAAAAGACAAATTTCCTATGCTGAAGAATTACAAATAATTTAAGTAGATATTCTATCCTCAAGGATATTCTTTCACTCTGTGTTACATATAGTGACTTTCTTCAAAAATATAGTATGGTAAGGGAGAAAAAGGATAGAGGAACTTTATAGTGGAGAAGACTGACAAACACTACCTCGAGTCAAATGATTAAGATTAACTTCAAGGATAACACTCATATCATAATACGTAGCCTTGATATGATGTGATGAGAATGTATTTTACCTCTGGTCTTCCCAAAATACATTACACTAGTATAATTACAAGGAAAAACTTAAGTCCCATTTGAAGGGAATTATTTAACATTTTATGTAACCTTTGAAACTATAAGGTCATCAAAACCAAGAAAAATCTTAGGAGTGACACAACCAAGAAGAGGCTAAGGAAACATACCAACTAAATGTAATGTCATGTCTTTGGTGGGATGCTGGAACACAAAAAGAACACTAAAAAATGAAGAGATCTAAAGTATGGACTCTAATAATGTATCAATGTTGGTTTATTAATTGGAGATATGGGAATTCTTTGTACTATCCTTGCATAGTATTCTATGCATTCTGTAAGTCTAAAATGGTTTTGGAATAAAAAGCATTAAAACGATACAGCCACATAAATATAACAAAATGCTTTACTTCATTAGTCATTAGGAAAATGCAAAGTCATGATATGATGCAAGATGACTGTTTACAGATTAGCTTAAAGAAGAAAAGATAGAATGGCGTAGGTCGGTGGGGATATGGAATTCATGAACTACTTTCCGAGTTTTTGTTTTGTTTCGTTTTGTTGGTCAAATATCTTTGGAAAACAGGCCTCTCTTAAAGCTGAATAGTCAAACATCGCTATAAAACTGCATTAATGTTTGCATAAGAGATATTCTTGGTAGCACTGCAGAATAGGCCCAAATTGAAAAGTAATGCGAATTTAATCCAACTATAATAGAAAACTTATGACCTGACCATAGAATGGAATACATTACAGCAAAAATGAACTACAACTAAAACAAAAAAACCTATATTATGAACAATGTTGATTAAAAGAATTTAGACAGCAAAAAAGTGCATATGTTATAATTCAGTTTCGAAAATGGACAAAACTAAGGTGTAGGATGTTATCTTTAGAATGGTGTCATGAAATAGTCCTTGGAGGAACTGTTATTCTATGTAGTGGTCTATGTCTGCTTACAAGGTTGTCTTTATGCATAGAACAATTTGGGGCACCTGGGTGGCTCGGTTGGTTAAGGGTCCAACTTTGGATCGAGTCATGATCTCAGAGCTTGTGAATTCAAGCCCCATCTTGGGCTCTGGGCTGACAGCTCATAGCCTGGAGCCTATTTCAGATTCTGTGTTGCCCCTTCCTTCTGCCCCTCCCCTGCTCACACTTTGTCTCTCTGTCTCTCAAAAGTTAATAAACATTAAAAAAAAATGAAAAATTTAGTGAGCTGACTTAATGTCAATTCCTATTGATGCTTTAGTTTGTCCTGTATAGGGTTTTCTGCTCTGATTTGTACAATGGAGCTTCAAAGGATTGCTTCAAACTTTATATAGAGTTGCCTAAATTAATTTTAAGTACCAAGCAATATTTTTTGCATATGTAATGCATGGTGCCTTGGGCTCATCCCATTTAAAATCTCATGACAGTCCTATGAGGTAGACATTATCCACTTTAATGGAGAAGTGGGAGTTAAATAATATATATAAGTGATGTAGCTCAAGAGGTAAACAACAACAACAACAACAACAACAATATACTGGTGTACATTGTGTCACTTCCTAAATAAAACTTTGCCAGTTCAATTCAAATAATATTAATCTGAACTTTCTATGTTATAACACAAGCTATGCAAAAATTTATAAAATATTGTTTCAGATTGGATTTATCTTTTAATAGCTATGAGAGTCCTTGCCAGTTGGCCCTTTTAGAAAGGACCACACCAGACATGGTGTTTGTCCATATGGAATTTTCAGTGTTATAGAAAACACAGAAGTTGTGTGTGATAAGAAAAATATAGATTCTGTATTTCTCACTGGCTCTGCTACAAAATAAACCATTTATTAAAATTAGGGCAGCATCAAAATTATTTAAGTGAATGGATTGCGAAATGGACCCACATTTTTCCATGAACTAAAATTCTCATTGCAAAAGTTGTGATAGATCTGCATGGAGGAGATAAGTAGTCCTATCAGTCATTTTATAATATCATAAAAACATGCTTTGCTTTATTACTATCATTAGCATAAATCAATGTACCATGCTTGTTATCTATAGAGGAACTCTTTTCATATCATTTAACTCCAATGTGGAAAAAAATTTGTTTTCATTTTGGTTCTTGCACCCCCAATGTGAAAGAAGAGTTGAATTCATATAACAACCTTATTGCTGTCAAAAAGGTTTAGGATATAGAAAATTAAAAAATAATCGTTGTCATCACATCATGAATTTGTTGAAATTGTTATATTTTAGTACATATCTACCTAGGGGGAGAATTCACTCTAGTAAGGATCTTTTACCTTTTTTGGTTGAAGAATACATTTAATCATCAATATTTGTATAAAATCTATGTTATTGGCATCTACATATGAGCTCTGCTTGCAGCTTTAAAGTGTTTATAGGGAATTAGGCTCTTCAGAGTGGTGAATTACGGGCAGTAATAGTCACTATTTCAGATGTGCTAGGACTCAAAGCCCTAATTCATGGCTTATTCACTTCTCTGTGAAATATTGAAAAGCTGCTGTACACTAGGCACAAAACTGTTTAAGATCCCTGCCCCTGAAGAACTTATTTTGGAATGAGGGAGGAAGCAGGCAGTATACAATAAACATGTGAGATACCTGTAACCCAGCAAAAAGTTGGAAACTATAGATAAGTATTGGGGGAATAAATTCTGTGGACAGAAAAAAGAGTTCCAGGGGCAAAGGTATTTTTTAGGTGCCAGGGTCAATCTCACTTAGAAAATGAGATCTGATTAAGGGAAGTAAGTTGCAAAGCAAAGCAAATATTTGGGGAAGTTAGTTATATTCTAGCCAGAAGAAATATTTAGGACAAAGTTTTAGGAGCACAGCCTATTGAGCCAAATGCAAGGAGGTCAGTGTGATGATCTGGAAGGAAGGGCAGAATAACAAGGGGGAAAGTGATAAGGGCTGAAATAAAACCAAAATGATGTGAGGAGGTGGCAGATGGAGCATACTGTTGACTTGTCCATGAACACCTTCGTCAAATACAAAGTTAGGGGTATTGAGAGAACAACTAGTTGTGTATGTATGTCAATTATAAATATGCAAGGAGTCATGTTGGAATTTTGTAAAAGTTCAACAAATAGGCTGTTTAGCCAAGTGCTGAATGATATGTATTAAAATTAGTGTTTACTGGAAAATAAATACAACCATTATAGAATAAAGATGACAAAATAACCTAAATTTTTATCAATATTTAATCTAGTTAGAATTATATTAAGTATCATAGGCTAGATATGAAAGTTTAGTAATATACTACAGGCAGAGTGATTTATCAACACTGTTGTTACATTGCTGATGTGGTCACTCTGCTCTTTTGCACAATGAGATGTACATTTACTTTTAATTCACCTGCAAGAGCAAGACCATTTGGGCTACGTGTGTCAGAATGTGTTTTTAATGTTGGTAAGGTTGATCCCATTCTTTCTAGTTTCTACTTAAAGATTTATTAGATTCGAAGGTCATAGTGAAAATAACTTCATTAAAGTCTCCTATAAACCCAAGCTTTGATCTTCTAGATATTTCAAGATATTTTCAGAAGTAGATTTGAGATTAATCTTCTCATACATACATGTATTTCCAATAATTTTGCATGTATTTCCTGCTTTACATAGTAAAGTAAGAAAAAAAAAAAGACTTATCCTTAAACCTTAAAGGTAGAAATGTGGCAATGGAGGAATATAATTGGCTTTCAAGATAAAGAAAATCACCTTGAATTTCCATCTGTATCTTAGCTTTCAATGATTATACACCTATTTCATTATGTTCTGTAGGTTAAGTTCTTTATACCAGAAATCATAGAGAAATGCATGCAGTCACCATAAATGCCCGTTTAGTTATTTATCAACTTCCAGAAAGCAAGCTAATTGGTTGTTAGCAAGTCCTACATGTCATATTATAATCTGTAAGATGTTAAAGGTTTCTTTTATTTAAGCAGCCTCTTTAATGTGTGATATAGCTTTTCTTCTTTAAAATGTCTTATTTGAACATCCTGTATAGGGATATTATAAACTGTTCTAAAACTTTTGTGTATCTTGTGTTGTCTTTGAAGATAAAGAATGGAAGCCAGCTATTATTTGTCAACCTATAGCCAAGGACGATTTTACATTATACTCATATTTACTTCCTGAAATATTGATAGCCTTTAACATGTATGTTTAGGTGGGGACACAGCATGAGAGTAAAGCACTAATTATACTCACAGAACTGAGCCCAAGGGCCTTTAGCCTCCTCTAATTGATTTGATACCAAGCATGGCCCTTTCACTTGTTTTGACCAATTCAATGTGAGTGTGAATTCCTAAGGCTAAGGCTAGTTCTGAGGAGGGGTATTAACAACTATCGCGTTGCGCTCTTTTTTCTCTGTCATGATGATGTCATGTCCCAGGTCTGGAATATACCTTAGCCAGTAACCCTGAATGGTATGAGGTAGAGGCCCTAGTGAATATACATACAGGCTATAGGAACAAATCACAAGCTAATGTACAAAAAATATACATTGCGAGCAAGTGATAAACTTTGTAAGACATCTGTATTGTAACATTGTGACTTACTACACTAGCAAGATCTGGCTGACTTAAATAGAAGTAGAATTACTTTATAAAAAAATAAAAATTTATATAGCCCTGCCTTTGAGAATCTAAGGCTAATGGAAAGAAATCTTTTAATAGTGGCTAGAAAAAAGTGATAAAATATCAATTCATATTAATCTGTGGTAAAATGTTTGCAAATACTTGGATGATATTTTGTAACTTTAAGATTGCAATTTTAACAAGCCGGTTAGGAAACAGATGGTAATGGAGTGTCTTGATAGAATCAGTAAGAATTAGCCAATTAGGGAGTTTGCAAATGGTAACTGAAGGGAATATAGAGGAACCAGATAGTCATTGACTTTGAGTTGGAAGACATAACCTGTCCCATCTTCTATCATTCAAAAATAAAACCGATAAAAATTATTACAAGAAAACATAACTAAAAGCTAGATTTGATGGCAAAAATAACCTATGGTGGGCTGGATTTCAAAATTCTGATAAAAACAATCAGGTGGATTAAATTTTTTTTCCTGTAGGGCAAATTTAAAGGGAAAGAATGTAAGGGCTGTGTTTCCCAAGGAAGCTTAGATAAACTCAAGTCACCTGCAAATAATTTAGGAGGGAAAGGCATTTCGTAATTATGTGCAAGACTATCTGCTCATGGAGCTAACTGTAATCAAATAGATGTAGAATCTGCTATCTTTTGAGAGAAATTCACTGCAAAGTGTCAATATCTTGCATTAAAATAGGCTGATTTAGGAGACTTGAATTGATCTTGAGCCTACAACAATGTATGGACAAAAAAAGTATAGAATCCTGATGTTAATCTCCCATAAAAGGATGTTTTCCATGTCCCTTTTTATTTTTTTCTGTTGTTTCATTGGCTGCCTATAGTCTTCCATAAGGAGAAGCCATGATACATAGAAAACACTGGGTTATAGAGTACTTAACGGAGGACATTTAAAAAAAATTTTTTTTTAATATTTTATTTACTTTTGATACAGAGAGAGACAGAGCATGAGAGGGGGAGGGGCAGAGAGAGAAGGAAACACAGAATCCAAAGCAGGCTCCAGGCTCTGAGCTAGCTGTCAGCACAGAGCCGGACGCGGGGCTCGAACCCACAAACGTGAAATCTGACCTGAGCCAAAGTCGGAGGCTTAACCGACTGAGCCACCTAGGCGCCCCTTAACGGAGGACATTTAATTGTCTTCTTTTGTTGTTTCTATTAAAAAGTCAGCTTTTGTATTTTTTACTTTGTATTTACTGTGTCTTTTTTTTTTTTAAGTATTTTATAGTTGTCTTTATTTTTTGGCAGATTTTTCATGATGTGCCTATGTGGGGATTATCTTTTAATTATCCTGTTTGGAATCCATAGAGCTTCTTAAAGGGTTCAATTGTTTTATCAATTTTTGCAAATTCTCAGCCAGTATTTTTTCAAATATTGGTTATGCCAATTTTCTCTTTCCTATACTTTGGGACTCCAGTTACACGTATGTGAGACATTCTCAGCAAGCCTCATATGTCTCTTAAGCAATTCTATCTTTTCATTCATTAATGTGTATTTTGTTGACTTATTCCATTTTCTAATCCTCTCTTCTATACTATGTAAATTACTGCCAAATAATTCCCATAATTTTCCATCTTGTAGTTTTCCAATTGGCATACCAAGCTCAGCCATTATCAATAGCCAAAGAGTAGGAGTTCTACCCATATCTGCTTTTGACTCTACATAGTTGTTTTTGCTGGGCTGAAACACCAGTGAATGAAGAACAAGTGTTTAGCAGAGGAGTTAAGCTATGAATCATGGGCTGCCTACCTCTTTTTATAAATAAAGTTTTATTGGAACATAGAGCCACTCATTCATCTGTGTTTTGTCTATGGTTGCTCTTGCACAACATCAGAGTTTAGTAGTTGCTTCAGAGAATGTATAGTCTGCACGCCTAAAATATTTACTATCTGGCTTTTAAGAAAAACTTTGCAGAAGCTGATTTAGTGGAGCTTTGGTGAATTGAGTGCCCCCTGGAGCCAATGGCTTTGCCTTAAGTAGCACACTGAAAGATAAAGCTTCCTCTATAAGACCAGAGTGACTGTATTCTTGAGGATACCATTTCTCCGTGATAACAGAAGACTTTGGAGGCCCTTCCCAGGTTATTGAATATGAACTGGTTGACCCAATAATGGGAATATGAGGCAAAAGTTTTCCAAGTCTTCCATGGGTCAAGTGTGCAGTTTTGACAACTGTTCAGTATTAAACTAATAGCTGCTCTTTTTTAAAAGTATTAATTAATTAATTAATTAATTTATTGAGAGAGAGAGAGAGAGAGAGAGAGAGAGAGAGAGAGAGAGAGAGAGAGAGATGGGGGAGAGAGAAAATTCCAAGCAGGCTGCTCCACATCATGTTCCTAAGAACATGACCTGAACGGAAATCAAGAGTCAGATACTTAATTGACTGAGCCACCCAGATGCCCCAATAGCTGCTTCTCAAAATAAGGGTAATTGATAGCTATGTCACGAAAGCCACAAGTTCAAATTTCCAAAGGGTACCTCCATGTAGAGGCTATCTTCCACTGGAGATATAATTGGAAAATTACCAATCACAGAGTCTGTACTGTCTGCAATATGCCGAGTCTAATAGGCTCTAAGGTTTTTTTAGTGATAAGGAATCTAAGAAACAGCAATTATTCTTTGGCCGGGAGAACTGAGATGTGTGATTCCATTCAGAAAGCTCCTGAATTTGTTAGCTTTGACCAGCCATTCTTAGTGGCAGAGGTGTGACAATACCAGTTGGGTCTGCCTGTTCCAAGGGTTCTATAGTTTCATGTCAGTCTGTGCTCAGGTTTTTGCAACCTGTTAAAAAATTGTAGTTAGCTTTATGTTATTCACTTGTAAGTTGGTTGTGTCTTCTCGTGTGCTCTGCGCCAGACAAATCAGTGCCTTTGTCCCATCTCTCCTTGGTGATGGTGTCCTCTCTTAGATTCAGGTACTTAGTTTCTGTATGACCTCAGCTCTTAGATGTGTTCAAGCAAAGTTATGATAGTGTAGATTATTTGACTCTGCACTGTAGTTTGTGACATTCTTTCCAAGTTTCAGTATCTGAAGCAGAAACTTACAATCTGTAAGATGGTTTTGATTAAAATAAAGATCATGACTTGAAATCTAAGCATTATGAGGCAAATCTATTGTAGATCTACATCTCTCAGTCATCATAACCAAATAGGCAATTTGGTTCAACTCTATAATATAAGACAAAGGGAGGGAGTGGTAATTAATTTGATATTTATGATCCCTTCAAACCTAAAAGTTAAAATGAAAAACTTTATTTTTTAACAATGAACCAGAAACATTTAAATAAACTTTACTAAATTCTAGTGATTAACAAATATTAGCTTTCTAATCCTTATATCCTAGATATAAAGACCTTTCCTCCTGTTCCGTCATAGTATATACTTTATATGTATGTTCTATTTTTTTTGACCCCGACTATATTTGTCATTTTGGTTTTGCAGATTCTATTTTGCCCAGACTTAACTTAGTAAAAGGTCAGTGCAAAAGGATAAAACTATCAGAAGTTGATTGCATATGAATAGGTAACTACCTTGAAAGGAAAAGGAAAATTTTATAGGGCAACGTGAACCAAAAGCGGTTGGAGACAAGAATGGGTAGAATGTATTACTGTGGAAATATGCCTCCATTCCTTCTATAAAATCCAATATCTTTGGGCTCTTATTACTGAAAGAAATTAGGGTTAATCCTATTCCTCAAGGAAGGTTGCTATTTTAATTGCTGAATGAGATATAAAAGATTTTGACAGAAATTAACCAAGACATTTTGACATTTACCTATCATAAATATCATACTGGGTCAGTTTTAATAATTAGTAATGTTCACCTATTACTTCATTGCCCAGTACTTCAATTATTTTAATTGTTTCTCAATAATATTACTTTACAAAACCATTGCTCACTGTGGTGAAACTGACAGCCAATGCATCATTAATATTCATACCAAAGAGAGAGGGAGGCAATCCAAGAAACAGACTCTTAACTACAGACAACAAACTGATAGTTACCAGAGTGGAGATGCGTGGGGAATGGGTGAACCAGGTGATGGGGATCAAGGAGTGCACTTGTAATAAGCACCATGTGTTGCATGGAAGTGTTGAATCACTATATTATACACCTGAACGTAGTATTACACTGGTTGTTAACTAACTGGAATTTAAATAAAAACTTAAATCCATACCAAAGAGGGATGAATTTATAGGAAATAGCCTTATAAATTATTTTGCTTATTATATAGCTCTAGATTCATGGAAACATATTTTCAGGCATATACATTGAACCATTTTGGGAATTTTTTAAAGTTCATTTTGAGAGATCAAGAGAGTGTGTATGGGAGGGGAGGGGCGTAGAGAGAGAATTCCAAGCAGAGCCTTGAACGCATGAATCCAAACCATGAAATCATGACCTGAGCTGAAACCAAGAGTTGGATGTTTAACTGACTGAGCCACCCAGGAGCCCCAAATCATTTTTGGAATTTAAAGTTGACTTCATATGTTAAGTAATGAGAATTTAAATGAAAACATGAAAGAAAAAAATATAAAGATTACTTCAATACAGCAGTGTATTTGATGCCTTCTTAATCTCCTTCAACTGGTTGTATGCCATTTTTACTAATATTTGATGCTGTAGTTCTTCAAACACCAAAGGTCTCTGAAAAACATATTTTATTATGAATGGAAATTGATTCAGCAAGTTCTGGTGGGCAATGGGGTGTACAGAGATGGCAAAATCCTTTCTTACACCCTCAGGTGTTAGTGTTCAAACACAACCCATAGTGATTTTTTAATTCCTCATGGTAGAGCTGTTGCATTGAGGTACTTTGATATTGCTCCTTAGTGTTGTGTACCTGGAAGCAATCTGGCAAAGAAAAAAGTTTTGCTGGTATGAGGGAGGAGTAGAGGCCAAAAAAAATTTTTTTTTCAATTCTGAAGGAATAGAGGATTTAAAAAATCCCTTCTGTTACTTTAGGCTACCCCTGCAACTCTCAATAGCTTTGTTGGCCTATCTGTAAAGTAAAGATAAGAATATTTGCTTTCTGTCTATCTTCAAGTTCTGTAAGATTCTTGAAAGGAATAGACATTCTAAAGGATCCTATATTACTGAGGAGAGGCGATTGTCTAATTTAAATTATTCTGAAAATGAAACCCATTCTCCATAACATAAGTCATATTTACTTTACTATAGAAAAGGATTTTAAGGAGGTATTTGTTGTCAGAATAATGTGATGTATTAACAAAAAACCAGTAACTTTCCTGAAATTATTAATATTTATGGGATAATAAAAACAATCTTAAAAATTAAATATAAGCAATTAGTAATTTTTTGAGTTTTCAAAGACTTGTGTTTTTTTACTACAAATTTTTTTTGTTTCTTAATAAGCACGTAAAAGAGATCTGCAAATGGCTGGATGGAACTATTGACATAGGAGACACTTTATTAGTTTGTGACCAAGACAGTAGCAGGCATATTTTTTGCAGGATGTGGAAGTATAAAATGCTTAGATAAGCCTTCTGAGCCTTCTCTCCTACTGTCATGTATGTCGGCTTTGACTCCATATTGATTCTCTTTCCCCTTTTTTGTTATATTTGAGGTAAAATCAAATACATTCATTAGGGAAATGATAAAGCTTATGATTTTTACTGATTACTTAAAAATAAGGCTAAACAAATAGAGGACAGTAAGCATCATAATTTAAGGTGGAAGAATTTAGTACTTTCCCTAATATAAAATGATTTCAAATAGAACTTAGCTGAATTATGTCCATCCACTCCCACATAAAGGATTCATATGCTGAAGTTCTAACCTCCCAGTAGCTCGGACAATGATGATATTTGGAGATATGGTCTTTAAAGTGGTAGTAAGTTGGGTGGGCCCTGGTCTCCTGTGACTGGTGCCCTTATAATAATCAGGGATTTAGATATAGATATATACAGAGGCAACATATGTGAAGGCACAAGGAGAAGATCGCTATCTTCAGGGCAAGGAGGGATGCCTTAGAAGAAACCAAACTGCTAATGCCTTGATCCTTCCTTGACTTCCAGCCTCTAGAAATGTGAGAAAATAGTTACTTAAGCCATTTAGTCCATGGTGCTTTGTTATACTGGCCCTAAGAAACTAATACATAACTCGGATGAGTATGGTAGCACATTAAAATGAGTAAGAACAAATGGTGTGCACTAATGAGGAACCAGAAGTTAAACTGCATGGAATTTAAACATAGCTCGTAATCATGCTCATCATTTACTTATCAAACAATTACAGATGAGCCAGACACAATTCAAATATATGAATTATATTGACTCCTCACCTACAAAACTCTGAGGTAGTTACTTTTAACTTTCCTATTTTATGTATAAGGAGAACTGAAGTATGTGGATGTTAAGCAACTGGCCCAAATCACAGAGATAAATGATTGATATAGAGTGTATAGTTAGGCAATCAAATAAGTTTTTGACTATTTATCCAGTGTCAAAAGGACTCAAGTTAAATGATCTATTTCTCATTTTGGAGATTATCACAAAACAATATATACACAGGTTCTGGGAACAAGTTGTGAAAAATGAAACATAAATTCAGTTAATATTAAGTTCTTTTGGATCATAAAGAATTTTCCTGCATATTTCAGCATGTATATTTAGACTATAGCTGTATATATGTAACATATACACACATATATATAAATCATACTTTTTTTTACTTTTTATACAATTTTTATCAATAAGTCACTCAAATATCTACTTTCTTTACAAATCAATGTTAATCAGAAGGGGTTGACTATTCCTAATACTTTGTGAATACAGAATATACTGCATGCTCACAATATATAATGTGCCACTTTTATCTTGGAGGTCTGCAGTTGTAATTGTGTTATTTTGTAAGAAAGGAAGAAAAGAGGATAGAAGAGTGAAATGGGAGGGAGGCAGAGAGGGAAGGAAAAGACAGAAAGCTAGAGTACATAAGCTCACTTAAGAGTATGTCTACTTTTTTTTTAATTAAAAAATTTTTTAATTTAAGAAAAAATTTTTTAATTTTAATTTTTTAAAATTTTTTGACAGAGTGTGCATGCATGAGCTGGGGAGGGGCAGAGAGAGAGAGAGGGAGACACAGAATCTGAAGGAGGCTCCAGGCTCCAAGCTGTAAGCACAGAGCCTGATGCTGGGCTCAAACTCATGGAAGTGTGAGATCATGACCTGGGCCAAAGTCAGATGCTCAACCGACTGAGCCACCCAGGTGCCCCGAGTATGTTTACTTTTTAAATGTTGAACTGAATCTAGATACATGTAAATATTACTTAAAATTAATATGCTGTTTTAAAACCTCAGAAGTATTCTCTCTCTCTCTTAAAATGAAGAGACACATCCTCTTTTCAATTATTAAAAAAATAATCAATATGAACCTCATCTCATTTGGGAATAAAACACAAAATACAGGTCTCAAGTAAATCTCCAGTACAGGGGTGCCTGGGTGGCTCATTTGGTTGTGTCTGACTCTTGATTTTTGCTCAGGTCATGATCTCACACATGGAGCCTTCTTGTGATTTCTCTTTCTCCCTCTCCTGCCCTTCCCCCACTTGCTTCCCCTCTCAAAAAGAAATAAAATAAGAACAAATATATCTCCAGTACAAAAAAATGCAGTTTAATAATTTTATTTATACAAGTAACTTAATTTTTAGGATGATTCTAAACCATGTGAAATGAGTACAAAATGAGATAAGACAAACATAAGGAAAATAAACTCATTTTGAGAAAAATTAGAATGAGAAATTTTTTCAAGGTAAACTTGTTGGAGAAATAATAAAATATACATTGCAAATTAAGAAAATTCACTAGAGAGTCAAGTTTACAATCTATAAAGCAGATAATTAAATCAATATTACAAAGGATAACTTGACAGTTCCTTTAAGAATATGCTATAAAATGAAAAAAGATGATGTGAGAAAAGATTACAGGTACTGAGAAAGTGAACAGAATATGCAGAGAAAATGAATGTGTCTGCTGAAGATGTAACACAAGAAAAAGACTTAAATCTATGGCTAAAGAAAAGTCTCTGGGGATAAAATAACAAGGAAGATCCAGTTCCTACTCATGTGCACCTTATATGTTAGTGGCAAATAAGCAGTAAAATATCATCCGGGACTCCAATAGGCTTATGCCCAGGACCCCACTGCACACCCCACATGGGCATCTTAATCATAATAGTGAAAACTGGATAAAATATCATATAGAGATTATACATAAAGTAGTGGAGAAAAAGGAGAACTTTTAATAGTTTGAGATGAAGGTGGGAAAGTGAAGGTATAAACTTTTAATGCTATAAAAGTAATTTTATTTAATGCAAACAGTGGTATCATTTTGTGTTGATATTTTTATGCTGATGCAGTTCAAAGTATCCTGAAATTCATGATTTAATTCCTGAAAGCTGACGCATTTTTCACAAATCCTGGGTGTATTTCAGGTTGTGTAAAGAAAGTGACAGTGTTTCAAAACTCTGAAAAACCTTATTTTAAATCAATGTAATGGAATTTCAGTATTTAAAGAACTGTAAGTACTCAAATCATCAGCAAAAAGTCACCACTAAAACAATATGAAGTTTTGGGATATGTAGACATCACAATATATAAAACAAGAGAATTGAGTTGTTGGGATTCCTGTTGGCTACAGTCCTAAGTAAGTAGAGAAATCCAGTATACCAGAAAACACCAAATTAATTTTTGTTCATTAGGAAAGAAAATAACTTGTATTTTTGGCATTTAGCCTAATATCAATGCCGTGTATCTTTTGTTGAAATACTTTGTTCTGTCGATTCTTTGTTGTGATGATTGGAAAATTTATGTTTTAACCTCTCTCTGTGCTTCAAGTTTCTTGAGTACTTAACCAAGTTCTAAATGCAGATTGAATTAATATGAGATTCATGGATTAAATATGACTATTAATCTCTTTAAATCAAAAGGTGCAATCTATTTTCTCCAAGATTCTGTGCCATCCTGAAATTCCCTTGGTTCAGAGAGTTTGGCAAAAGTGATGCTGTGTTACTTTTGAACTTGGGCCTTAAGAGATCTTCAATTTTGGGGGCACCTGGCTAGTGCAGTCAGTAGAGCATGCGGCTCTTGATCTCAGGGTAATAAGTTTGAGTTCCATGTTGGATATAGAGATTACCTAAAAATAAAATTGTTAGAAAAAAAGAGATCTTCCACTTTTAAATGCTTGGCTTATTTCTTCTTAGTACATAATCTCAGTGCTATTGGAAGTTCAAACCACAAGCAGAAGGCTGGTGAAGGGGAACCACAATGCTCTGCTCTACAGCTCCAAGTGAGTTTTCTGCCAACAGCCAACCCCAACTGTTAACCAGATGAGAAGGTGATCTTGGATGTTGGCAGCTAAACTGAGCATGCAGATGACTGTTGTCACAGGGGACACCACATGGAGTAGAAGAACCACCTTGCTAGACCTAATCAACTCACAGAACCATGAAAAAGAATGTTTTGTCAGCTGGTGATTTGCTACATATCAATACACTTTGAACTGTGTCTGCTTCATGGTAGAGTCCCCTACTCTTGTAGCTATTGTTACTTTAAAATACTAGGTTTAGGTTCCATTCTGTTTTAGGCCCTCTGTGGTTAGTGGCACCTGATACTTTGTCATTAACAAATTTCTACGGCCAAAGAATAATTAAAGACTAGAGCTGTGTTTCAATAGTTTTTCCTCCACTGAATTCTCTTCTTGCATAGCTACCATTCACATCTGTAAATCCTTCCTAACATTTTAGGCCAGGGCATTAGTGTTTTTCTGCTCTGTAGGACAAGATGATATTCTTTCTCTGAATCTGTGTAACTTGTACTTTAGCGCTATTAGACTACTTACCACACATTTGCCTCTAATTCTAGTTACTTTTATTTTACTTGTTTTATTATCATTTTTAGGGAAATTACCATTACTTTTCCTTTAAATTAAAACAATATTTTAGAGCAGTTTTAAGTTTACAGCAAAATTTGGGGGAAAGTAAAGAGATTTCCAATATACCACTTGCCCACATATAGACTATGTCATTTTCATTGGTTTTTTTTTTATAGTGACTAGCCTGAATTGGTGGTCAATATATTCACTTGCCTATAAATCTCATACATATAAATTATTCTTAATGTCTGATTTGAGGATAATGAAATTTATCTTTACTCAGTGTCTTGTCCTCTGGATGCTATTTCAGATTCCTAAAGTGCGCTATCATGGAGAACATGAGCCTATAGATAAAGACACTAGATTTCTATCCCAGATGTTAACTAACCATAGTTTTTAAGTCAAGTAACTTCCCTAGAATAGGGTTTCCCCAAAAACAAAGTGAAGGGTCAGGCTGGATAATTATTTTTGCCAGATTGGATACTTTAATAACTCCCAGCTAAATATTTTTGATCTATTGTATTTAGTGAAAGTGAAATGACTAGTTAAGCAATTATCTGAGTTATGAACCCAAAGTGGAAAACCAACCAGATAGCTTATTTTTTTCATAAATAAAAGGGAAGGAAGTTTAATTATATAATTTCCTGTTTTACTTTCTAGTATAGCTAGATACTACCTATAGAGATAAAGGAATAATTTCTCACTATTTGTTATGTTTTATGTTTTGCTTAGTAGTGAGCTCCCTACTTCTTAAAATAATTGATGTATATGTAAACATGCACATACACACACACAGACATTTTGGAGTTCTCTCCCAATAATGACATAATATTCCTTTCCAAGGCCTTATCTTTAATGACTGCCAGGAATCCCTTTTCCAATACTGATTAATCCCAGGATTGTTTAAATAAGATAGTAGCAATATGGCAAAATTTAGAATATATGGACAATAGGAAGGCTAATATCAGAATAAAAATCCAACTTATAAGAAGATGTTTCCAGGAAAACAAACAAACATGATTCTGCTTTCACAATCTTCTTAACTACTAGTTTCCTCCAACCATTATGTTGAACTCAAAGACATGTACTTGGTGTTACAATGTTTGGTGGCTTTCCTTATGATTGGTACTAAAACTTTGCACACATTCATCTTTGATGAAGATTTTGCCAAAAGTTTACTCGGCAAGTGACTGGGTGCTGCAGGATTAGTGATGCGTGCAATGAGGTCAATGAAAAGCTATCTATTACTTAAACAAACAGATGAACATCATTCATCAAGTATTGGCCATCCAAGTTATCGTGCAGGTAGGATTTTGATAAAGGATATAAAACAAAAGTTTCTTTTATTTTGAAATGTATAAACATTAGTCTGTTATATATTATTAGGTCTCACCATCATATGATAAATGCATTTGGATTTACTTTATCTGCTAATGACATACACCTAAACTTTAGCATGAGGTATTGTCATTCATATTTATAAATTGCATATAAACGTTAATATTTTTCAAATATGAGAATACTAATTTTTTTCTGGTCATAAAAAAACATTACTGAAATAGAAGGTAGGCCAAATATATATAACACAGATATAAAATATTTACCTACCTATACACATGACATGTTAGCTCTCTAAAAATATTTAGCAGATAATATTAAGTTAGTTCTAATGTCTGGATATTTTTTTCAGAATTCATAGGTCACATGCAGGGTATAAATATTTCATGTGTAGACTCAATAAATGTTTTCAGTTAGTAAATATAAAATCTATTTTAATAGCCACTTAATACACAGTTTAATTTACTTAGGAAAATTACTGATATATCCTTTTTGAATGCCTCTTAAACATCGTTGAGCAAAGTCTCAACTTGGGTCAATTGCGTCTTCCTATGGAATATTTGGTTTCATCTGGAGACATTTTTGATTATCATAGCTGTGGGGTTTGTGTGGGTTCTACTGGCACCTAACAATGAAAGCCAGGCATGGCATTATATTATATAATATGGTATGTAAAACATATATATTATATAAATATACAATATATAATATATGGTTTATATATAATATATGATATATACTATATGTAATATAAGTATATATATATATATTAGATAGAATTACATATATAATATAACAAAAATTATCCAAACACAAATGTCAATATGACCAGGTTTGTGAAATCCTGATTTGGCACTGTAAAAAGGAAAATATTCTTTGAGGAGTAAGGAAAGATATTTTTCTCTTGTTTGTTATTGAGTTATCAAAGTGATACACTTCTATACCATGACAGTGCATTTTAAAATATAATGCACTTCAACTGCTAACAGTGAAACATCAGAAAGTGTGCTATTTACAAATTAGTAAATAAAATCTAGTATTTTAATATTGAGAATTTTCTTTTTAAATTATTTAAAATAATCCAATTGAAATATTAAAATTGGCTTGATGAGATTTTCCTAATAAAAATGTCTTCATGTTGGTTTCACAAATAATTTTCTCCTTTCCTCCAAACTATTTTTAAAGCATAGCAGTATTATTTTACTCCTAGGATGTACTTATTAACTGGTAAAGTAAAATACTTTACAGAGAGAGCTTTAAAAATTAAGCAAATGGTTTATACGAAAAATTGAGGAAACCAGAGACAATAAGTGAAATGTAGAATTTACTGTCATTAATTAATTAAATTATCATTATTTGACGCAGAGTCAGATAATAGAAACAACCTTAAACTCACTAAAGTTGCAATTTCAGGTTTTATGGTCTTTACACTTATGCACAAGTTATTATAGATTATCATGCTCTGTCTTTTGTACTAAATGAAGTATAAAGCATTCAGTAGACTTTAAACATAGGGATGAATGAAATAGTTCAAGTTATTACACCTGTCTCCTAATCTTACATTACTCATTCATCTTTAGAACATTCATATTTAAATTTTATAGAAGGATGATTTTTCCCCCTTCATGAGAAAACTTGACATTACCAGCCAATAGTCAAAATGACACACGTCACTTGGGCTGCTACTTCTAATTGTGCTTCTGAAAACATACAATTATGACATCAGTTGATGTCTGTGTTCTTTTCAACGTGTAAAATTGTACCCTCATGATAACTTTCCACGCAGTCTCACTTGCATGACCTGATTGTGATCTACAGTGATTTTCACAGAAGTAAAGATCTGATAAAGGGCTTTCAAATGCTAGAATTTACCTGTGCCAGTGCATTGATCAATGATCCTGTGGGGAATATTGGATACAAGGGAACAGTTTTTCACTTTTTTAAAAAAGCACTTTTACATACATGAAACCTGTGATTGACCATAAACCTAAGAGCATACTTTATGCTTCTCCTTCTTTCTCTTTTAAAATTAAAGCAGCAGAAAGATGACATTTGTAACATAGTTCAGATTGAACACAGGTCAACAGCAGTATAGCATTACTGTAGGTGATCAGTATGTACAGCGGTATCAGTTAACTCACTGAGGAAATTTTCTACACACCAAGAAACTTTACCAACCTACAGGATGGCAATATGCCTAAATTTCTTGGCTGTACAATGTTCCAGAAGAAAGGCCCTCTCAAATCCCAAATGTGGATAATTGCTATTTAAATGGCCTTTTTGGTCTCCTGTATATTTTAGTCAGATATTTTCAAGCAGATTAAATCTTTCTGAAGTTGCAATGGGTTTGTCATTACCCATTCTACCTGAGTGTAAGGAAACTACTTCTTATACTTTTTTAAACTTTTGTTTATATTTTGAGAGAATGAGGGAGAGGAGAGGGAGGGAGAGATCTATCTAAAGCAGGCTCCGCGCTATCACTGCAGAGCCCCATGTGGGGCTCAGATTCACAAACTGTGAGACCATGACCCGAGTCAAAGCCAAGAGTTGGACTCTTAACTAAGCCACCCAGGCATCCCAAGATAGTTCTTCCTATGAAGAGTATGCACAAAATCATTAAATGGTTGTGGAAAATTCTAACTAATGCAAACTATTTTTTGATTGCTCCCTGGAGA
>NC_043701.1:25645219-25735994 GCF_006229205.1 Suricata suricatta
ATTTTGCCAACATTTTGACTCTGTCTTAGAAAAACATTCACAGAGCTACATTTTTATTTTTCAATAAAATATTTGCATTGTGACTTTCATAGAAGCATTCTTCACATGTGTAATTTGTGAACCTATCTTATGGAATAGACAAAAAATGAAACACTTTTTCAATAAAATATTTGCATTTTAACTTTCATAGAAGTATTCTTCACATGTGTAATTTGTGAATCTATCTTATGGAATCGACAAAAAAAAAAAAACCACTCTAAGATTTAGATGTATGACACATTAGAATTAAGAATGTATTATGGGCACCTGGGTGGCTCAGTAGGTTAAGCATCAGGTCATGATGTCATGGTGGTGAGATGGAGCCCCCACCCCCACCTGCTATCTGCTGGGCTCCATGCTGGGCTGAACATGAAGCCTACTTGACATTCTCTTTCTTTTGCTCTCCCTCTTTCTGTCCCCCCCTGGCATGCATGCATGTCCCCCTCCCCCAAATAGTATTAAAAATTGTATTTTTACAATTACATTACTTAGTCTCTTGGGAGCAAACAATCATAAATACTTGTCTAGGTTACTTTAATAATATTTTTACCCCAATGAGGAAAATATTTTTTTTCTTTTGAGTAATGTGATCTGTAGCAATTCTTTACTTCAGTTATCTAAGATGAAAGTCAAGGTCTTATGTGCTGTAATAGAAAATGCTTGGAAAATCTATTTCATGCTCTCAAACAGACAATCCGCAGATAATCACAGTTCACTGTCAGAAATATTGCTTTAACCCACATTTCCAGTATAATACCTTGGTACTATAGAAAATGATATTCTGTAGCAGTCAGGTCTCCAATGATTGTGGTCGGCTACAGGAAGGAAAATGTCCAAATGTATTGTCAAAAATACACAAAGTGAGACTTTGGAAACAATGTTAAATGATTTCAACAAATGTATAGCATTACAAATCAAGTTGAGCTACAAAGAAAGTTCTGCATGTAATGGTTGAAAAAATATTTAAAGATTGTTCTGTTTATCAGAGAAATAAAATACCAGAATTACAAGTGAGCTATTGACAGACAATAAACATTAAAAAGTCTTTTGGGAAAAAATGCTGAAAAAATCCAGTGCAAAGAGATAAAAACTATTAGTTCAAGCTAAATAAGAATCACTTGAGTTAGGAAAGAACAAATTCATTATGAATTATTGAATATTTTCTATGGATGGAGACTTTGTTACAAGACATGTTTTAGAATGAGTATTTTCTAGAAGTGACGGTTTTATTTTTTACCAGCCTCAAGGATTTCACCTTTTGTGTATTACAGCAAATTACATGTTAAGAAGGATGTCCTGCTACAAATACATGTATGTACATCCTAAATATATGACAAAAAAAGCTTAACCGTAAATTTATTTTTTAAAAATAGTTTATTGTCAAATTGGTTTCCATACAATGCCCAGTGCTCTTCCCCGCAAGTGCCCTCCTCCATCACCACCACCTCTTTTCCTCCCTCCCCTTTCCCCTTCAGCCCTCAGTTCTTTTTCAGTATTCAGTAGTCTCTCAGGTTTTGCATCCCTCTCTCTCCCCAACTCTCTTTCCCCCTACCCTTCCCCCTGGTCCTCCATTAGGTTTCTCCTGTTCTCCTGTTAGACCTATGAGTGCAAACATATGGTATCTGTCCTTCTCTGCCTGACTTATTTCGCTTAGCATGACACCCTCGAGGTCCATCCACTTTGCTACAAATGTCAGATTTCATTCTTTCTCATTGCCATGTAAGACTCTGTTGTATATATATATATACCACATCTTCTTGACCCACTCATCAGGTGATGGACATTTAGGCTCTTTCCATGATTTGGCTATTGTTGACATTGCCGCTATGAACATTGGGGTACATGTGCTCCTTTGCATCAGCACTTCTGTATCCCTTGGGTAAATCCCTAGCAGTGCTATTGCTGGGTCATAAGGGAGTTCTATGGATAGTTTTTTGAGGAACTTCCACACTGTTTTCCAAAGTGGTTGCACCAGTTTACATTGCCACCAACAGTGTAGAAGGGTGCGCAACTCTCTACACCCTCGCCAGCATCTATAGTCTCTTGATTTGTTCATTTTAGCCACTCTGACTGGCGTGAGGTGGTATCTCAGTGTGGTATTGTAAATTTAAGTCAAGGACAATGTGAAGCAAAGAATGAAGAGGAAAAGTAGAATATAAGAGGAAAAGTAGGGTAAGGAAAGAAAAGTGAGCGGGAGGAAAGGAAATCTAAATTTCTAAACTTAACCTCTTGGTAAACAAAAGTACTAAAGTATCCTTACTTGAACTAGCTGATCCCTGAGCCATGCACATAGGTAAACTAAAAGCAGTCTGCACATAAGGCCAAAAGAATTGTAATTGTAATAATTATAATCCTAGAAGGAGAACTAGATAAATCTAGGACAATATTTTCAAAAGTGAAAGATAATAAGAATGACTAATTCCATAGCTTTCTTTAACTCCATTCACCTACACTCTGATGTGCAAATTCTCTCCTCCCCTTCCATAATTAGTAGTGCACCCACATTTTGTAATTTATTTGGCAATTAGTCTTTTCAGGATTGTAATTATCCAATTCAAGTGTATATATGAGTATTAGAAATACTTGAGTAGTGTATGCTGACATTCTTTCAGGAAGTTTGATATAATTGCATTTCCCTATGTCTATATCGTATGTTACAGGAAGATCGTTTATTTACAGAGGCTTCTTTGGCATGGAAGAAATTATTTGAGGTCAATATTTTTGATGAGATTTTGTCAGTTTGCTGATGAGAGATGACTTAGTATCTTCAAAATTTTTCTACTTGGAGTATTTTTTACTTGCATTATGTCTTATTTATTATAGCTAATAGTAATATTTAAAACATTTTTTTCTAATGTTTTATTTATTGTTGAGAGAGAGAGACAGACAGACAGACAGAGGCAGCGTGAGCAGGAGAGGGTCAGAGAGAGAGAGGGAGACACAGAATCTGAAGACAGGCTCCAGGCTCTGAGCTAGCTGTCAGCACAGACCCTGATGTGGGGCTCGAACCCACAAACTGTGAGATCATGACCTGAGCTGAAGCCGATTGCTCAACCGACTGAGCCACCCAGGTACACCAATATTTAAAAATTTGTTTCAAACATCCTTTCATTGATGATAAGTGCCTCTAAGAAGAAGTCCCAGCAAACTTTTCAAAAAGTTTGAGTAGGAAAGGAGAGAAAGAAATGGCTGAAAGGAGATTCAGTGTGTGTATATTTGTATGTACATATAATGTAAACACCCAATATGCAATGGGGAGACACTTAAATACGTTCAAATGAACTGTTGATCTTAGGAAAAGCAATTAGGAAGAATGGCTTGTACTTGTTAAGAGTGGGCTGTGTATAGTGACTTTCCTCCACGGAGTACAAAATGGGATGAGAGTAAAACATATGGAGTAAATTCACAGTGAAGAAACTGATCCACACTATCTCGGCCTGAAATTCAAAATTAGCATCTGCATTATAAGTCATGTTGGTAGCAGACTGCCTTGATGTGATGAAAATGCATTCTGACTTTGTGATCTTTCTCCCCTCAAACCCATCCCCCGACTCTCATCATGAGAAAAAACATGAACCAAATCTCAGTAGAGGGGCATTCTGCAATACACCTGACTGTACTCCTCCAAACTGTCAAGGTCATCAAAAAGATCAATCTGAGAAACTGTCACAACCAAGAGAAGCCTAAGGAGACCTGATGAGTAAATGTAAAATATCATGGTTGGGATCTGGGAACTGAAAAAGTGCATTAGGAAAAGCTAAGGAAATTTGAAGTAAGACACAGGAGCTATATAAATATAGATAGGCTTGTGGGCAAGTTAAACAGATACTGAAATTTTTTTCTTGTGAGATTAGAAGTAGTATCAACTCCTTAAAAATGAGACTGGTACAAATTATGTTGAAATTGAGGCCAATAATAATTGTGTAGTGTAAGATGGCGACTGTAACAAAGAACAGTAGGCTATCATGGGATAATCTGAAGTTGCTTATCATGGAAACAGGGTGCGCTGTTGTATTAAATTGTCCAGCCATGCGTGCCCCGGAGCAGACCTGGAGACATGTTGGGACTCCTATAGGTTTTGGATTTGCTCGTTGTGTGAGTGAAGAAGTTAGTGCTTTATAAGAGTAATACTAAAATTATGGAACCAGGATGGGAAAATGTTTTTAATATAACGTAAATCAACATCCATCCATACCAAATATTTACATTCCTAATTTCAGTGAATATTGTATACTTCTCTGTGTATTCATCAGCACTGGGTGGTATGTGTTTCTTTTATTGTTGACAATTTGATGATCATCTGTACTTCAGTCTGTAGTTTGCATTACCTTGGTTGCTATTGAAACAGTCATGGTCTCCATCCAACCCAAGACCTGCTAATACCTCATTTTTTTAAGTTGAAAGATACATTATTCCATTTTTGGTGAGGTCTTGTCTATATTTTCCATGTTAATCTTAAGTGTAGTTTTAGACGACTGTGTTCATTCAGCCTATCCTCAATCAAATTCGTCTGCACCGGAGTAAGTGTTATTTAAAGTACTTTTGGCATATGACTACCCATCCTTTGTTTAAATGCACAAATATTATTGTTTGCTTCTAATCATTTAACAGGTAATTCATTATATCAAAGAGGTCTGTGGATTAATAAAAAGTCATGCGTAAGTTTCCATTTTCCTGATTTCACAATAAAACATTTTGGAGTTCTGGCCAATGAAATGTATAAAGTGTAGTTATTAGAAGAAAGCAAGAGAGAACAATTATCAACCTTGTACTAGTTACCATTTGAATTCATAACTTTGATTAGAATTAATTTAAAAAATTAAGTTAGGTATAAAATAAGGCATATTTAGAAGCTAGAAAAAATTGGTAAGAATAAATATACATACCTGGAGGGCTGTGGTATATAATCTTAAATAATATAATAAATCTCATCTATTTAGCATAAGCACATGTCTCTGAGCAGGTGAGCCATAGCCTTTGTGATGTCAAGAAATTCTATGATTCAAGAGCTATGTAACCACTAATGGAGTTAAAATGAAAATGTTTTAAAATATGTTTTATAGTTCAATAGAGTCTCAACAAGCATAAAATGGGATTATGTCAGATGATAGAACTTCTTATTGATCATGTTAAAGATTATTATGAGGAAATTTAAAACTGCTAAAACACACACACACACACACACACACACACACACACACACACACACACACACACACACCCCCCCCCCCCCCCCCCCCCCCCACCAAAGATGTTAACAATGGAGAAGGGCAGCACATTTCCTGGTGGATATAATGAAAATATTTAACATGTTAATTTTTTGGAAAACAATCCAGTTTACTGAAATTTTGATAATTTTTAGGGGAAATTTTACAAAAATTATGTTGAATTCATCTGGAAATAGATAAACAAAAACTCATTTTTTATTATAGAGTAATGAAGATAGGATGTACATCAACTTTTGAAGGCATCACCAGGAAAAAACCAGAAGATCAAAAAGCAACAGTGCTATATTGCAAATCTAGGGTAATCGAAACAATGGGGTATCCTAAAACCTACGGAGTGAGAAATATAACCAAATAAAAAACATCTTGAAGGAATGAATGTGCCCTTATGTTGAAAGGGTTATTCAACAAATAATGATAAAAAATAGATAATTGTAATTTTGTTCCCAACCATTATCAAAATAATATTTACATGGACTTAAAGGGGCATGGTATTGGGTGTCCTGTGTTTGGCTATCTCCTATTATATAGGGTGAGGAATCCTTTCCTCAGGGTTGAATAGGTGATTAGAATGTACATCAACTTTTGTAATACATCACAAGGTAAAAAATAGATTTTAAAGTATATAATAGTGCACCTGGATGGCTCAGTTGGTTAAGCGTCTGACTTGCGCTCAGGCCAGGATCTCACAGTTCACAGGCTCTGTGCTGACAGCCTGGAGCCTGCTTCGGATTCTGTGTCTCCCTCTCTCTCTCTGCCCCTCCCCTGCTCACACTCTGTCTCTCAAAACAATTTTTTCAAATAAAAAAAATAAAATTACATGCTAATAAAGATAAGTGAAATGAAATAAATCTTCAAGTTATCTATGCTTTGTCTTGGACCAAACTAATTATATAAGGCAACAATTAAGACTGAAGATATTTTGATCATTTTAAATTCAAACACCATTAGAAGCTATTATAATCTTGATACAATATTCTCTATTTCTTCTGATTACTTTCTATTAAAATATAGGTGGTTTCTTCATATGATGAAGAAATTACACTGAAAATTTAAATTAAGTTCAGAGGATAAATAAAATATAATTCTATAAAGTTAGTATTAAAATGGTTATATGATTCTATATTCTAGGCAAAAATTTTAATTTTAGTTACTAAACATTTTATTATATTATTTGATTTCCATGTCAAGTAAACAACAAAATGAATTAAATTTTTTAAAAATTCCAGTATAATTAAAATACAGTGTTAGGCTCATTTCAAGTACAATGTAGTGATTCAACAATTCTATACATTATTCAGTGCTCGTCATGATAGATTTACTCTTAATCACCTTCACCTATTTACCCATCCCTCCACCCACCTCCCCTCTGGTAACCACCAGTTAGTTCTTTATAGTTAAGAGTCTCTTTTTTTGGTTTGTGTCTTTTTTCTTTGATTGCTTGTTTTGTTTCTTAAGTTCCACATGTGACTAAAAGCATATGGTATTTGTTCTTCACTGAATGACATTTCATTTGGCATTATATCCTCTAGATCCATTCATGCTGTTGCAAATGGCAAGACTTCATTCTTTTTTATGGCTAAGTAATACGGCATTGGCTGTATATACCAGTTTTTATCCATTCGTCTATATATGGACAAATGGGTTTCTAACATATTTTGGCTATTGTAAATAATGCTGCAATGAATATAGGAATGCATGTATCTTTTGGAAGTTGTGTTCTCATATTCTTTAGGTAAATACCCAATAATGGAATGACTAAATGATAGAGTGATTCTATTTTAATTTCTTGAGGAACCTCCATAATATTTTCCACAACGGCCACACCAGTTTGCATTCCTACCAACACTGCAAGGAGGCTCCTTTTTCTCTGTAACCTCATCAACACTTGTTTCTTGTGTTGTTGATTTTGCCATTCTGACAGGTTTAAGGGATGTCTGTCTCTTTGTGGCTTTGATTTGCATTTCCCTGATGATGACTGATATTGAACATCTTTTCATGTATCTGTTGACCATCTACCTGCATATTTTTATTTCCTCTTGCATTTCTTGGTTGACCCATTCATTGTTTAGGAGAGTGGTATTAACCTCTATGTATTTGTATTGTTTCCAGGTTTGTCTTGTGGTTGATTTCTACTTTTATAGGATTGTGTTTGGAAAAGATACATGGTATGACTCCAATCTTTTTGAATTTGTTGAGACTTGTTTTGTGGCTTATGATGTAGTCTATTTTGGAAAATGTTCCATGTGCACGTGAGTAGAATGTGTATTCTGTTGTTTCTGGATGGAATGTTCTGAATATATCTGTTAGATCCATGTAGTGATCCATTGTGTCCTTCTTTGTGTCTTGTTACAGTCTGTTTTAAAATCTATTTTGTGTGATATAAGTATTGCTACCCTGGCACTCTTTTGCATGATAAATGTTTTTTTCAATTTATTCACTTTCAATTCACACATGTCTGTAGATCTGAGAGGAGTCACTTGTAGGCAGTACATAGATGGGTCTTGCTTTTTTCATCCATTATGTCACCCAGTATCTTTTGATTGGAGTATTTAGTCCATTTACATTCAAAATAATTGATAGGTGTGTACTTCTTGTCATTCTGTTACTTTTATGTTTATGTCATTCTGTTATTTCTGTTTTATGGTTGTTTTTGTAGTTCTTTTTCTTTCTTGTTCTCTTCTCTCATGGTGTTTTGGCTTTCCTTAGTGATACACCTGGATTCTTCTCTCTCTGTCTCTGTCTCTGCCTCTGCCTATCACCAATTTTTGATTTGTTGGTACCATTGGTTTTATATGTAATACATATAGCAGTCTATATTATGCTGATGGTCACTTAATTTTGAACCCATTCTAAAAGCATTTAATTTTATTCCTCTTCTCTACCTCTTATGTTTTAAGTATTTGGTATCATACTATACGTCCTTTAAAAAATTACTTATTTATTTTTTTGTGTGAATCTCTTTACTGATTTTTGTAAATATACTTAGCTTTACTGCTTTTATCATTAGGGAAATGCAGTTTCCTACATTTCTTACTCTGGCTTGTGGTTTTTCCTTTCCCCTCAGAATTCCTTTCATTTCTTATAAGGCTGGTTTAGTGGTCATGAATTCCCTTAACCTTTGTTTGGGAAGCTCTTTATCTCTTCTTCCATTCTGAATGATAGCATGCTGGATATAAAGAATATTCTTAGCTACAGATTTGTTCTTTCACTACTTCAAGTATATAATGCCATTCCCTTGTGGCCTGCAAACTTTCTGCTGAGAAATCAGCTAATTGCCTTACGGGGCTTCCCTTGGGTTTAACTGTTTCCTTTTGCTGCTTTTAAAATTCTTGCTTTATCATTGCTTTTTTGCCTAAATTAGTATGTCTTAATGTCAACTTCTTTGGGTTGATTTTATTGGGGGCGCTCTCTGCCTCCTGGATCTGGATTTCTGTTTCCTTACCCAGATGAGGGAAGTTTACAACTATTATATCTTCAAATAAATTTTTTGATCCCTCTTCTCTCTTTTCTCCTCCTGGGATTCCTATAATGCAAATATTGTTATACTAAATGGTGTCACTGATTTGCTTTAATATATTCTTTTTTTTTATTAATCTTTTTTCTCTCTCCTGTTCAGAACCTCTTCTCCAGCTCCCTCATCCATTCTTCTGCTTCCTCTCATTTACTATTTATTCCATCTAATATATTTTTAATTTCACTTATTGAGTTATCTCCAGCTGGTTCTTTTTTATGCTTTCTCTTTTTGAGTTTCTCACTAAGGTCCTCTGCTCTTAAGCCCAGTATATTTATGACCATTACTTAAAATTGTCTTGAGGCATATTACTTATCTTTGGTTCATTTAGCTCTCTTGCTGTGATTTTGTCCTATTCTTTCCTTTGGGGCATAATCCCCTATCTCCTCTTTTTTTCTAATTCTGTGTGTTTCTTGAACGTTGTGGACTTGTGAAGAAGAGGCCCTGTAGTGCCCTGTAGTGCAATGTCCCCTGTTTGCTAGAACCTGGCACTTCTGGGCTGTGTGCCCTGCTGTTGTGCCTGACTTGTGTTTGCCTTCAGTCCAGTTACCTGCAATGTTGCAGTCAGGCTTTTGTCCCTATGTCATTAACGGGCTAGTTTTGGGTTGCACTGGACTTAGGTTGAGTCAAACCAGATGTTTGCCAGACCTGTGGCAGCACCAAGCTGCAGGGCACTCTCCCTGTGTTGTCCCTGAGTTTTCATTAGTGTGTGGGGCCTGCAGTAAGACCAGATGTCCCCAGCCCACTGCTGGGGCTGTAGTTGAACTGGTGTGTGTGGTTATATCTTCCCCTCTCCCTGTGACAGGAGTCACTTTGGAGTGGTTTGGGGCCCTCTTGGGGCTGCTTGCATAATGTCGCATGTGAGAAATAGGCCCACTGACCCAATCAAAGGAGGGACTCAGAGCGCTGTGAAGCAAGGCTTTAATCAGTGTTCTTGCATGGACAGGTGTCTGATGGACAGGCACCCTTGGGGTAGTTACAGCAGGTGAATTATCTCTTAACGCACAAGTCCCTCCCCTGGTCCTCATTGGCTGACCACTACAGAGGTTACTGCCTTACCTGGAAGTTGCTCATGCCCAGGTAAGGCAAAAAGTAGAGTGAGGAGAACAAATGTACATTCCTTTTGGTGATGTAGAGACTTCGGTTCTTTGATGGAGACTTCCGTTCTTTTGGTACATGCTCATTGCAAAGTCTGTGAAAAATAAGTCCCTGAAATGAAGATTGGAAGAAGAATCAGGAAGTGAAGTGTCTAAGGGTTTAGGACCCCACTTTTGGGGCGGCTGGGAGGGGGGAGTGGGAGTGTTTCGTATATATTTCCAACAGATTGTAAACCTGTTGTTAACTGGACAACACAGGTTTTATTTGGCATTTCTGAAAACGAATCCTCTCACTTCTCACACGGCATATGTGGTGCCACTTTGCAGGAGGGTAGGTTGAGGGGGTCAGTTCTGCAGGAGAACACAGGAGTGAGGCATGGGTCTGAGGTGGGAAGGGACCCATAGCCGCTCTGGATGTATTCCTGCGAAGGCTGGATTGGAGGGGTTGAGTGCACAGAGGAGCGCGGGGTGGGGCATGCAGTGTTAGCAAGGTTGGCAGGTCTAACATCGGATGAGAACTCAGACTCTAGAGAGCTGCTGAGATGAGGTTGGAGAGGATGGCAGTGTGCACTGTTAGCAGGCTAAGTGGAGAGTGGTCACACTATGCAGGTTCCCACAGGTGGCCGTGGTCTGGGCTTCAGGGCTGGAGAGGGAAATGGCCCCCGCCAGCTCCTGTGTTCTTGAAGGATTCTCCCAGAGATCCCTGCCCCTCCAGCAAAAGCTCGGAGATGAGTAAACAAATCTCCCCTCCATATCCCCAGGCATTTTTCAAACTGCAGCTTCTCTGCTGTATCTCAGAGAACTGTTTGTTGTGCTGCCTCTTTAAGGGCAGGAACTCAGTTTCCTACCTCCCTACGCTCTCAGCAATACCCACTGATTTTTTAAGTTACACATGTTAAGCCCCAGGGAGTGTGAGAACTAGAATTCTGGTTTTCAAAGCCAAATATTATGGGGATTCATCTTCCCCGTTTGGGTCCCTTGTGCCTGCTCCTCTCCATTCTCCGTGCCTGGGCCACTCTCCTTGCCTTGCAGTCTCACAGGTCAGCTTATGTTCTGACTGTGTCTCTGTTCTCCTACTGTTTTTGATGTGGCCTCTTCTCCGGTTTAGCAGTGGAGAGTCTGTTCTGTCAGTCTTCAGTTGTTTTGTGGTTTATTTATACTGATGGGGGTGTTATCCAGTTTTATCGGTGGGAGAGGTAAGTTCAGGATCCTTTATTCCACCATCTTCCTTGGAAGTCAGCAAAATGCATGAATTCTTACTTTAGTTCCTTGAAGCCAAATTTAATTGGGCTGCTTTATTGGGAGCTGCTAAAATGTATCATTATTGGGCATTAAAAATATGCTATAACATCCCCGTAAATAATCAGGAAGTGTTCCTATTTGTTAATATGCTACACAGTTTAATGAGTTGCTATCTAAATTAAAACCAATTTAATCACATGAAGGCCTCAATAATCACTCACCAGTTTTTGATAGTACATTTCATGCTTTGAGAATATCCATAAAATATAAAATCTATTCTGCATATTACAAAGGATATTTCTAAACTTAAACATAACAATTACACAATTTTTACAAGTATAAACTTTACATGTGCTCATAATGAAGGTGGTAATATGTGCTTTTTTGTATGTATTTGTGTATGTATTGCTTTTCTAATGGCATATAAGGATATTTAAAAAGTGAAAGTTGGGGCACCTGGGTGGCTCAATCAGTTAATCCTCTGACCGGCTCAGGCCATGGTCTCAAAATTTTGTGAGTTCAAGCCCTGTGTCAGGCTTTATCCTGATAGCTCAGAGCCTGGAGCCTGCTTTGGTTTGTGTCTCTGTCTCTCTCTGCCCCTCCCCCACTAATGCTCTGTCTTTCTCTCAAAAAATGAATAAACATTAAAAACAATTTTTTAAAGTGAAAGTTAACACAGGACAGACATTAGGGTAATAGCTATTAAAAGGTAGGGAATGAAGGAAAATGTACATTTGTAAATAGTTAGATGTATCTATAAATGATTAATTTCTGAAGAAAAGTTAGTCTTACATTTATCTTTTTTTGTGAAATATTAACAGTATTGTTAAATGTTACAGATTCTTAAAGAATAAAGCACAATACTTGTTTGAAGTTTATCTACTATTTTATCCACTGTAGTTGATATAATATCCTTCCAAAATGACTAGGTTCTTCTGTAATACATTTTTAAAAGCATATTTCCCCTCTCTATTTTCAATCTATCACTAAAGAAAGATTCATTAGCACAAAAATAATTCTAAAATCAAAAGATAGCTTAAATATAAATATGACCACATTGAATCACTATAAAAATTAATCCCAATGATCTACAGAATGAAACAGACCTAGGCATTGAAATATTGCAGAATCAGAAAAAATCCAAGAGTACAATGGGTTGCCACATTTATATGACTGCATTAAATAAGACGACAATGAAATATTCATGCACACCTGTTCTCAAGAGTAGCTATAATTGCCATACAGCTGGTCTGTCATAAAGTCAACACGTAAACCCAATTTTTAGAACTGATGATTCACACATTTTACCACACTGTCTTCCTCATTTCAAATCCTTTGAAATTGTTAAAAAGAATTATTGAAGAGCTAAAACATTTAAATCTTTGATATGAAGTACTAGCCTGGGACAGTTAAGAAAAAACAAAATGTTATTCATCCTCTCTAATGACTTTTAAGAGAAACCGTGAAAAAGAAGGGTAAAAGATAAAATTTAGCATAGTACTGATAGGAAGAAATTTGTTTCATATTTTATTATGGAAGACATTTCTAAAAACATTTCTAACAGCTTATTCTTTGATGTACCAGGTACTGTGCTGAGCAGGACAGAAGCACAGATAAACACACAAATCTGGTCTGTACTAGCCCTCACGTTGCTTTAGATTAAGAGATCCTGGAGGTAATGGCCCCTGTTATTGCTTCCATAAAACGGGCCCCAAATGATCAGTTTACTGTGCTGAGTCCATCATAGCCTGGCTATCCCTTCCTTGTTCGTTCTTGACTCTAGTTCTGGTTTCTATCCTGCCTTCAATCTTGGAATTTGCCTAGGCTTTTAAATGTAATAGCGTGCCCTGATTATAATACAATACTTAAAACAAAGCCGCAATGTTTCGGTGTTCTAACAGTTTGTTTCTTTAAAAAAATGAAAACCATTCTACCTGAAGAACCAAAATTTACTTCAGTTAGGCCTGGTCAATGCAGTTTCAGAATTTCTCATGCCTACTCACCTACTCTGCAAGCAAAGGATCAGACGGCTAAAAGGGATTCCCTCCTCAGAAGAGGAGGATGCAGCTCCTGTCTAAATACTCACAAGGGTGGAAGGAAGTTTAGGGCCTTCACTTGAAGTTGTCATTATCACCAAGTACCCAACAGAGTCCTGAAAAATCACATGCTAGTAGGTAGCAAAACCACCACCACAAAGTATTCAGTGGAAGCCACAATATATTTGTGAAACCTTCTAAATAAATATCTTATGTCTTGGAAAACATAGCAGTTATACTGTTGTGACTAATTTCTTTTGTCATCTGGTCAGAAGTTAATTTAGTGACTGTTTACAGTTTCATTTTCCACTGATACATCTGCTTCTCCTAGTCTCCTTTTTAATGTTCATGCGTATAGTAGAATATAAGTTTGGTTTACCAGGAAGTAACCTGAGCCCCTCAGAAGGAAGCCAGTGTATTATTTGACAAACACGTAAGTATTGTAATCATTTGTCATGAGCTGATGAACTTACTGGTTGAGTGTTAGAAACTTTAATAGCATAAAAATTTTGAATATAGTTCTTGTCTTTGTAGCTGAATGCATGGTTTTTCAGTTTGGCATTTTACCAGAAACTTAAATTGGGATAGAATTACCCAATCAAATGTCATCATCACGCCAGGATTTTTATGACTAATAATTCAGATTCTGAGACTTAGCATCCTTTCAGAGATGCTGTGGTGGCTCATCAATCGATGGTGTGGAATTATTAATTAGTGGCTTGTAGTCATGATGTATTGCTCTCTTGTGAAGAACTGAGGAGTTAGGGGAGAGTGTGTGGAATAACTCAGTCTCTTAAAAAATCAAAAAAGGGAAAAATCAATATGGACACAATCTAAAATTGGTACTGGAAAAATAAGTTTTTCTTCTTACTTTTATGAAGTGTTACGAGGCCAACAGTGTAGAGTGAAGGCATCTACTGACAAAAGTAAATACCTAGTGTTGTAACAAATTAAAATAACTCAAAACTGAGAAATGCTCACCTCTGAAAGAGCCACTACTTTCCCTTTATTTTAAAGAATAGGGGTTTAAGCACTGCCAGGTCATAGCCACCATTCAGAATAGTACAGTTAATAAGACAATGTTCCTTTTCAGAGACATTCTGTTTAAAGGTAACATGTTCTATGAACTTGGTTTATTCACTTCATATTTTAAGAAATTCAGTATTAGTTGAGACTTTGTCCTTGGTGATAAAGAGAGAATGGGTAAATTTCAGCTTGTGTCATCTGGAAAAAATGAGTCTTGTTTGTTTGTTTATTTTTGTTTTGTTTTGAGAAAGAGCAGGAGTGTAAGCTGGGGGAGAGGCAGAGAGCAAGGGAGAGAGAATCTAAGTAGGCTCCATGCTTAATGTGGAGCCCAATGTGGGGCTAGATCCCTGATCTGAAATCTAGAGTCAGATGCTTAACTGACTAAGCCAGCCAGGCATCCTAGAGAAAGTGCTTTTGCAATCTGTCATGCTTTTATAAAACTCTGTATTTCACTGTTTTACAAATTAATATTGTACTATAATTGTCTATCTTTTTTGATACCTTTTTCTTTGGGACAGGGCAGTTATTTGTTGAATGAATTGAAGGTATGATTTTTATCTTTAAAGTCTAATGTGCGAAAATCACAATAAGAATAGTTTTGTTTAGGCAGACACTTGCACAAGATGTAATAGAACAGAGGAAGGAAGGACTCTGGTGTGGTGGGGTGGAGAAGCATCATGATAAAGGTTGAAGATCTTGTTTAATACTAGAATTTTCTGGTAGAAGAAAGAGTAGAAGCGGAAAAGTTTTTGATAAACACCAAATGTGTGTGAGGATTAAGGGTAAGGAGGTGCAAGAAGGGGGGGATGATTCTGGATAAGTTGCCAAGGACACACAGTGAAGAGATTCTTGTATACCTTGATTAAAAAGGTTCAGACTTTAACAATTCTCTACTGTTTTTTTAAAAATAATTTTTGAGGGGTATATGGGGTGATTATTATAGCATTTAGAAATGCTAACTAAGACAGGACAGAAAATATTAATTCCTTAGATGGTTATTTGAATTCTCAGACTAGAGATTTCAAAGGTCTGCATTTAAGACCGCATATAGGACAAGGGACCATGTATTTGTGAATTCACTTAGTTTTAGAGATTAGCTAAACAAGTCTGATTTGATTATGACAAACAAATGTTGGAACGAATTTCAAATAGTTATTAAAGTTAAACTTATGACTATAAGATACTACATAGAGGACATGAACGTGAAACCTACAGGAAAAGTTTGTAAGATAATTGATAATGACAATGAAGTAATTAGATAAAGTGATATTTTGTATCTCAATCTTAGATTGAGAGGAGGCTGCAAACAATTATTCTTGGATATTAAAGATAATTGGTTCCATGAAACAGAATATCACATAGAGTTTCTTTTTCTTTGCTATAGAAGGCCACATATCACAAAGTTAATGTGTGATTATTTGCATTTTATCAAACTTCTAAAAATTTTAAGTCAATAAGATCTCTAAGACATTATTTTTGATTTCATGGTCATTATATATTTGGGGACCATTACATAGTACTTGTACACTTGCAAAATGCTATAAAAGGCACTGAGCTCCTGGGTCAGTTTCTCAACCTCTGAAGAATATATTTTATTTAAATGAATTTGGCTATTGGTTTAGTTCTCTCAAAACAATTGCCTTGAAATGTAATTAAATAGAAATGACCCTGGCTCTGGTGGCATGTGCAGAGATAGAACAAAGAGTATGAGGGAAAGTCACAAATATGAAGCAATGCATAATAAAAAGTTAATTTTGAAAACTAAACAGGAGAAGGAGACTGACTCAATCTATTGAACTCATACTCTGCACATAGGAACATTTATCAAACATTTTATAATTTATAAGAATTAGGAACTGTCCTTCCCTTCCTTTCCCACCCCCAATCTTCTTTCCCCATGCCCCCCCCCCCATTCCCCTTCTTACATAAAAGGAGGAGTTAGCTAGGGCTGAGGGAGTGGATTGATTGAAGGGTGTTGTAGGCAGAAATCAGTAATATCTGAGATCATTTGCAGCATTTCACATTTGAGTAACTGCGAGTCCATTTTAAGTTGTGAAAGAGTGTGGAACAAAGCCACACTTGTTAGCAGTATTAAGGACTTGTTAGCAGTATTAAGGAATTTGGCCAAAGAGAAATAGGCATAAGAAAAATCAACAATCTTTATAGGGTTCTAATCAGAGGATGGTATCATGTTCATGCTTTCAAGGGATAGATGGCACTATATTCTGCAGTGGGTATTTCTAGAGGTAGAAAGATCTCGTGGGAACTAAATCCAGAAAGAAATGACACTGAATCTGAACTGAATGACACTTCTAATGGATAAATTGGATTGTTTTTGACATGAATTGGATGTAGTAAATGAGGGACATGATATGTTCCAGATACCCAGCAGAGGCAATGCTGTGATTCTTAACTCTCATTATTCAATGTGAGGTGATGCAAAAGATAGAAGAGTTTAGAGATAGCATTGCAGTAGCAAATTATAGTTTAGGAAATATTAGTTGTTCAGATCTGTTACACTTCCAGGTGGAAGTATCTAGACTTTGCTTTATAGAAGCTCAAGTTTCACATTTAGTCTCAATAATACATAATTTCATAGACTCCATATTTACTAGGTTTAATTTTCTTTGTGAGTACTTTTTTTTAACAATAGTTTTTCCCAAATTACCTTCATATTACTATTTGAGTCATTTATAACATTGAAAACTTCTTAGATTTGTATTTAGAGTAGTTAAATAGGACTGGTAAGAAGATAGTGAAATAAAAGTTTTAGAATCTTTTTCCTACTTCTCAGGTTACATTAAAAGCTTTATTTCATCAAACTTTTGTGTTAGTGGTACTGTTCAGTTTTCAGCATAAGGACCCTAGATGATATTTTTGGAAGAGAAATAGGTTTTTGTCTATACATCAAAATACATGATTTGTTCAACCATTCATCAACCCGAGATGACAATATAGATATTTTATGTGTTTTTGTTTAGTGCTGCAAAGTAGGGAGTTCTGATCTCATTATTTAGAGACCCTGAAGAAATTCATCGAGATTTATTTCATTTCCATTTATATATATAAAAATATATAACAGTTATAGCAATTCTTACATCTTTTGATAATGATGTATATGTAAAATAGAATTAAATAAAAACTATCTCAGAATTTAAAGTAAACTGTTCACTTTCATATGTAATAAAAGTCAAAAACATCAGTCTTATTCCAAACATGTCTGAAAATAATTATTTTGGAGCTTTCATAATGAAAATAATTGTTTATGCCCATTTCATATTTTCATATGTAAATATATTTAACATGTCACATAAAACTGTCAGTAAATTATAAATAATTGGAGGTATTGACAGATGTTTAATTCGTTGTATTTATAGACAATTAAGAGCTACAACTTCTATTTTAACACTGAAACTTATGGAAAATGAATATGAAAGTATTGGATAATTTAGAAAACATTTTTTTTTTTACTGTTTTTATTTATTTTAGAGAGAAAGAGAGGGACAGCATGAGCAAGGGAGGGTCAGAGAGAGAGGGAGACACAGAATCTGAAGACAGGCTCCAGGCTCTGAGCTAGCTGTCAGCACAGAGCCTGGTGTGGCGCTTGAACCCACAAACCATGGGATCATGACCTGAGCTGAGGTCAGACACTTAACCAACTGAGCCATCCAGGTGCCTCATCGCTGGATAATTTTTTTAGGGATTCATGTATACCTGGATCCTTATTTGTCTCATTCATCCCTACCTCTTTTCCGGGGACAATGAGAGGACATAAACTTGATATGGATCAAAGAGTGGGGAAAAAAATTTTTTTTAGCTGGGGCTATAACTAAATAATTTGGATCACTTGTAATCATTCTGTTTTCCTAAATAATGACATAAATGGCATGTTGATGATGTCATTTCCTAATGACATAAGTGGCATGTTGATGATGGCTGTTGGCAGGAGGCCTCAGATCCTCATCTCCTGAATATTTCCACAGGGCTTTGTGAGTTTCCTCATGACATGGCAGCTGGCAACATGATGTGAGTGACCCAAGGGAGCAAGGTATAGGTTGTGATGTCTTTTATGATCTAGATTTGAAAGTCCCAGTTTGTTGTTTCCACAATATTTTATTAAATAGGCAACCTAGTCAGCTTGGAAGGAGATTACACAACACCAGAAACACCAGGAAGGGAGAATCCCCGGTGGCCATTTTGAGGACTGGCTACCAAAAGGTCCCCGCTTGCTTCTGAAGTACCTAATTTCCAATCTAATGTTTTTGTTTGTTTTGTTTTTACAGATCTCTAAGTTTTACTTGTAACTTCATATAATATCTGTTAATTCTCTAAAATAGAGTAATTCTTTTGAGTATTTTCTGCTTCTACTTTCAATTCCTAGCAATGAATAATGCTTATAGCCTAAAAGGATTCTTAATCTTTAATTCTAAGCTTGTAGAAATGTTCCAATACTCCTTTGTTTTTCCTTTCCTGTTCTCTTGATTACTATATAAAATAAGAGTAACACTTGTACGTTATATTCCACTTTTAATCCTGTATCTTCTATTACCTTTACATTTTAAAGATTAATGCCATTTACCTTCTAATCTGAACCTCACACACCAAGATCTATATACTCTGTCTTTAAGCAAACTTGACTTTGTAAAGCAACACATAGCATTTACATCATTATGGTCATGCAAAAATTAATCTGGTAATACTCATTCTTTTATGTGGTCAGTTTCTCTAACCAAAGACTGCTCTCAGTGGAATTAGTGTAGAATTAATTTTAAATAGATTCACGTCTTGGCATTGTATCAGTTGCTAAGAGAGGGCACATTTTAATTTGCCTTTCCTTTGTCCTATAATTCTCTTGTAAAATTCTCTTTCTCCCTGAATTTCCCTTTGTCTTTATTAAGTCATAAGCCTTTATATCCTAAAGTTACAGTATCTAGGTATGAAACAGTACCTTTTTATCCTGATTACCTGTACTACCACGACCCTATTGACATTGTCCATTTTCTAATTATTACTTGGATTGCTGGCCTCTAAACCTTTAGCGGAATGGCTAGGCTACAATATTTTGTCACTAGTTTCCTGAATTGGATCCAGTATTTACTGAGTTCTACGCTTCTTCCTTTGTTTACTGATGAGTTTTTGAAAATTACTTCTCAAATAATTTCTAAAAAGGGTAGATGGACTGTTAAAAATGTGTTGCTTTTTTATGTCATTATAATATCAATAAAATTTGTGTTAGTTTTAAATCCTTTTCATCAAAATATTGAAGGATTACTGTATTCGTCGTTGCTGATAAGTCTGAGAACACTTTGATTATAAAGTACTTTTAGTCATTTTCAATCATTTAAGTAATTTAAAAAACTTTTATACTTATCCATTTTAAATTATTTAATAATTTAACTATTTTAGTTAAATGAAATCATGGTAGCTTAACATCTTCATTTACACATGATATTTTCAGACTTCATTTTTGACAAAGTGATGAATATTAAAAGCTATCTTACCATGGTTTTAATTTAATTTAACCAACCTTTAATATACTTAATATTCATTTATGATTTGTGTTTCCTCTTCTTAGACATACCTCTATGTGTTCTTTTAATCACTATATTATTGCATGATTTTCTTATTATGTAGTGGATGTCTTTTATACATTTTAGATATTTATCTGTATATGTTAAGTTAGTGTATTCAAGTTTATAGGTTTTCTTTTTATGGTACCTTTTAATGTAAGAGGTTTTTATAGTCTATATATAGTACAATTGGTAGTAGCATAGACACTTAAATTTTAGATAATTGGGCATAAAATTAAGACCTAGAGTTGAGACGATGAGAATTTCACCTTCTGTTCCCTGAGCAGCAGCTCTATCTGTGTGCCTGCCATTTCTGATAATAAGGAATTAATACAATGAAGGAGAATATATGGTAATAGGCTATTTTCTATTAGGACAGTATCAAGATGGCGGAATAGGAGTATATCTGGCCTTAAAAAGTTAGTAAATATAGACTTGAAAAAATATTTATGACAAAATGTATTATTATGGTATCACTATAAGAAGTGGTCACAAAAAAGCCTACCCTATATTCAGTTTGCAGAATTCATTTGGTCAGACATTAACATTACTGTATAATTAGCTAAAATCTTCCAGAAACCATACAAATACCAAGTCTTAGGCTATTGTATGGGAAGGCAGATGTTCATAAAGGAAAAGAAAACAGTTTTTATGAAGTACTACAAGTTAATGTTGGATGCTAGATATATTTACATTGATCACTCTTATATGGGAAAGTCTTTTGCACTGTACACAACAGTTTTTGATGTAAATAAAATACTGAAATTTACTAGGTGAATATTTGTTCTCTATACTTTAGTAATTTACATCCCCCAAGTCCTACTCTTTTTTTTTTTATTTATTTTGAACACAGAGAGCATGCACATGCAGAAGCGGGGGAAGGGAAGAGACAGGGAGGGGGTGGAAAGAGAGAATCCCAAGCAGGCCTGTCATCACAGAGCTGACGAGGGGCTTGAACTTACAGTGAGATCATGATCTGAAACCAAGAGTCCGGCACATAACCAAATAAGCTACTCACGTGCCCCCCTGAATCCTGTCCCTTTTTAATTTTTTTTTTAACATTTATTCATTTTTTGAGAGACAGAACATGAGTGGGGGAGGGGCAGAGAAAGAGAGAGACACAGAATCCGAAGCAGGCCCCAGGCTCTGAGCTGTCAGCACAGAGGCACTTGTGGGTGGGGTGGGGTGGCGAGATCATGACCTGAGCAGAAGTCGGACGCTTAACCGACTGAGCCACCTAGGCACCTACCCCCAATCCCAAATCCAGTTCTTAAAAGATGTTGAATGCAATTGATGGAAGCTTTATCATTTAGAGGTTTCATCACATTTCAGTGTACCTTACTTGAATCTAGTGGAAATATAACCGTCTGTTTGAAAAACAACATAAGCTTCATGCCTGGTCTGGGACAAAAGTAACTTTTTAAAAGAACATGGATATGATTGATGATAGATCACTTACAGGAAATGCTTGATATGTGATCTAGTTAATATCACTCATTAAAGTAATGAAAGGGTTTGAAAAAGAATGCAAAGGATGAATATCCATCTACAGACTCATCACAGCTTTTATTACAATCTAGCTTAGCTGAATTATTCATCATAGTATTGGTTTTTTTGTCCATTGTTTATGCTATTGCCAACTTGTTGGTTTTATTATTTCTGTTTATCATTTTACCATGAGCAGTTTCCCAGCACATTTTTTCTCTCTTTCATGAAACTTATAGTGATGTGGTCCCTGAAAATCATGTAAAGTCCACAGCAGGCATCAGCCAGTCTCCAGGGCAGCTGCCCTCCCACATGGACTGTGTGGCTGTGCCTCCTCAACACAAGACCGTCCTGTATCCCATGGGGACGAGTGGTAGAGCCTGAGCATGACAGTGGCAAATTCTCACTCTTTGGGGCCCTTCTCAAGAACATCTTGTCAACCTTTTTCTTTAGAGCTTTGTTTTGTTTTTTGGGTTTGTATCAATGGATAGACTATGGATTTCCATTTTCATGCAAGCGTGTCATCCCACCATCCCAAGTTTTGTTCTTATTTTTTATTCTTGAGCAATTTATCTTTTAATATTAATTCTGCAGTTAGGGTTTTGTGGAATTGATCTTTCATTTTAGTGATGCTTACTTTTCCTCCTATCTTTATCATCAGACACTATGGTCACTCTCACATTTGTTATCCTTCGATTTCTACAACCTTGATGAGGGTTAGGAAAGGCAGTTGACTAAGTGGATGATTTGCCATCTTGGCAGAGTGGAATGAGGTAACCTTTGTGAGAGTTTGATATGCAGTCACTGGGTTTGTGGTATTTGAGACAAAACATAAACCAGCTTGGGGATGCTCCTGGGTTTAAGTACTCCTTATAGTATCTTAACCCAAAGATGAGTTTCTTAACTATTTTTCATGAAAAAATTTTCTAAAATATGAAAATTAAAAGATAAAAATGCTAAAATAGTGAGTGGGGCCTATAAATAGCAACAACTTAAGATTCACATTGGTTTTAGCATGTCATTTTATTTCAGAGAAAAAGTGAACTGACTTTCGGGCTGTTCACCTGTTTTCTCCAAGCTACTTTCTCTTTTAGAAGGAATGAATTGAAGCACATGTCCTTAGGTATTTATCACTTGATTCTGACATCTCAGCATTCATTTGATAGATTAATGGAGAAAACTTCTAGTGTTGATTTCTTTCTTCCCATGACTTTTGGCACAAGCAGATAATTTCAGAGACATTTTCCATAGCTCTTGGAATAATTTTAGGAAATTTACTGGTAAGGCAGTTTGGAGAAAGATAGCTTCTTCAAGGCTAGTCTTCATGCATCTAAAACCCTGAAAGTTTTTTGATTGTCCGATGGACTCTCAATATTAGATTAGTGTAAAAATTATAGGCTGCTGTGCTTAAGGTTTCTCTATTAATTTGATTCTTTTTTGCCATTTTAGTATGCTGTGGTTGGTTAAATATAATTAATTTTTATAATTGAACTGATTTTGAGTTTAGGAATAAAAGGTAATACAGTCAAATATTTTAAGATATGGATTTTAAAGCGAAGGCTAATTTTATTTCATTCAAATGTAGATTTCATGGATTCCCATGAGTACAGGATGGCTTTTCAAAAAAAAATTTAATGTTTATTTTTGAGAGAGAGACAGAGTATGAACAGGGGAGGGGCAGAGAGAGCAGAAGACACAGAATCTAAAGCAGACTCCAGGCTCTGACCTGTCAGCACAGAGCCCAACACAGGGCTTGAACCCACAAACTGTGAGCTCGTAGTCTGAGCCAAAGTCTGACACTAAAACAACTGAGTACCCAGGCCCCCTAGTGACAATTTTAAATTTGCAGTCGCCAGTCATCATCTCACATCTGGTAGATATTATGCATTCAATAAATGTTTAATGAAGGAAAGAAGGAGCAGGAAAGAAGAAAAAGATTAAGGACATGCCCTGTGGGAGGGAAGAAGCCACTCCATTTTCAAACAACTTCCAGGTTAGGAAATCATTGAAAAATTTTGCAGCTTTCTAAGCAGGTCAGATCCAGAATTGTAACTGTTGGGATAAGTACTATTGAATAAAATATAATACAAGCCAAAATATGAGCTGCATGCATCATTTTCTACTAATACATATGTTCCACAAACTCAGTTTAAAATATCGACTTATTCTGTAATTCCTGTAAGTAAGAAATCTAGACCCGGTGAGACTAGATACTCTGATCAGGGTCTGACAGGGTTAAAATCAAGGAGTCAGCTCTGGTTGTGGTTTCCATGTGGGGATCAGGATTCTCTTCCAAATTCACTGGTTTATTTCCTTGAAGTTGCAGGACAGAGGTTATTGTCCTGCTTAGCTATAAGACAGGATGCCTTTTAGCTACTGTAGGCAGTTTCTTGCCATGTGGTGCCTGCTGTCCACTGAATTGTGTTAAACTCAAATATTAAAGCTCTAACCTCCATTGTGGCTGTTTTGAAGACGGGGCTTTTAGGAAGTAATTAAGATTGAATGAGGCCATAAGGGTCAGATCCTAATCTGATAGGATGCGTGGCCTCATAAAAAGAAGTAAACAGAGTGGGAGGTCTTGGCTGTGTGCAAGCCTGGAAGTTCTGGTGAGAACCCTACCATGTACTCTGATCTTAGACTTCCAGCTTCCAGAATGGTGAAAGACTGTTCTTTAAGCCGCCTGATCTATGGTGTTTTGTTATAGCACCTTGAGGTAAAATATCCCCATGGGCATTTCACAGCAAGGATGCTGGCTCTTTTTCTGGCCAGCCAGAGAGCATCTCAATGCCTCCTCTGTGACAAGGTGAAGGAAATGAGGGCTCATGTGGTAGGTCAAGCCCACTCCCATCACAACGCCAGCAGACTTGTAGTCTTAATTACCCCTGTGCATCCCCTTCACAGCAACATCTAGATTATTCCTTAGTTGGATAACTGGAAAGTGTATGTATATTAGAGGCTGGAATCTTTGGGTCTATCTTAGATTTCAGCCTGCCAGAATTCATATATATATTTTAAATTTTTTTATGTTTTATTTATTTTTGAGAGAGAGACAGACAGACAGACTGAGCGAGCAGGGAAGGGTCAGAGAGAGAGGGAGACACGGGATCCAAAGACAGGCTCCAGGCTCTGAGCTAGCTGTCAGCACAGAGCCTGATGCGGGGCTCGAACCCATGAACAGTGAGATCTTGACCTGAGCTGAAGCTGGACACTTAACCGACTGAGCCACCCAGGTGCCCATATATTTTTAAAATTCAAAATTTTCTAATAACCATATACAAAGAAATAGGTAAACTTAAATTCAATAATACATATATTAACCAATATATCTAAAATATTTCAACATGTAATAAGGATCCAACTTTTAGTAAGATTCTTTATATTTTTTTCTTGCAAGATTTTAGAAATCCAATGTGTATTTTACAATTACAGCACATCTCAATTCTGATTCTTCGTATTTCAGGTAATCATAACCACAAGGGACTGATTACTCACTACCTGTTTAACAACATAGCTCTAGCCAATTATAGAATCTAGGTTAACTATGGGTTTAACTGTAGGTTAACTACCTTAAGAATTTAAGGAAGAAAGAGGGGCATTCCAACATCTTCTGAGACCCAAGATTACATTGAAAGTAAACTCCAGGGCTAATTGCAAACATTCACATTATTGGATATATTTTTCTTTCAGCTTGAATTTAGGTCCAAATAATAAAGTAAACAAATTAATTTAAAAAGGAAAAACGCAGTTTACAAAGTTGAGGTAGAAAGTAAAAATTTGTTAAATCTCTTAATGTTTCTTCTCATATTTGAATATTATTTATAAATAATTTATTTATGAATAATTCTAGTTTTAAATTTCATCCAGATTCTTTCAGAGCACCATTTACATAATTAGTAAATGTTTAATTTACTAAAAATTTCAAATTAGATGTGGCCATTGCTTAACATAAACTCTAGTGAACAGGGAACTGTTTAACTTGTACAGAAAGCAGTGAAACGTCTTTGTATATTTTAGTGGTATAATGATATTTAAGTTTTAATCTTCAAGCAAGTTGTATGTTATTTTCATATCTTGCAAAAAGCATAAAGGTTGAGTCAACAAATAACATGCATTTGTGATGACATTCTTTACATGTAGTCTGACTTGCAAAGATAAAAACAGGTAAGACTATTTGTTTTTATCGATACTATATTCTTTTTCCTTATATTTCTTTTGATAATAGTATTTATTTTCCTGAGGAAGAAATTTATTTCTAACCAAGACTAGAACACCCAGTGTCTGCATTCATAACCACCATGTGACAATTCCTACCAGTGGGCTTTAAAAATTATTAAACAATGTAATTATTATGTAAATATGTGACATGGTCTTAGTTCATTAATAGCATGTTACTGATTTGAGCTCTTGACCTTTTATGTTGAAATAATACCAAGCAACTTCTTGGCATCATTGGCAGAAATATATAATATTCATAGAGATATAATTGTCCGACTCAATGAGTTTAAAATGTTTAAAAGTTTTAGCAAAGACCATATTGTTTAGCTGCTTTCCTTAACCCATTGTATCATTTGACCACAGGTTTGCAATCGTAAAAACACTTCACCTCATGAATGTTCTTAACGTAGTCTGCTGAGAGAATTTTTTGCACTGATCTCACTTCACGTTCCTTACCACAGGCTATTGACTGGAAATTATGCTGTGTTTGGATCGGTTTGGGTTTTGCCTAAGTGACATTATGATTGGGGCCCCCAGATTGCAAGGCATTTACACATACGCCTACCTTAAAATATAAAGGAAAAACATGCTATACAACATCTTTTACATATACAGTTGCCCTTTTGGTTTGAGACTGGTAAGTAGTGTTAGGGTGGTTAAAGAAAAAAGTATTTGAGAGAAGGAAAAGGAAGGAGAAGGGGAAAAACGCTTAATGATGAATGGAAGGAATACCACCCTGAATATCTACTCTGAAGTATATTCCATTTTGCCAGACAAGCCGTGTACAAGCAACACATTTCAACCAGGGTTGGGTTCTTCTAGTCACAGTTTTAGTTCTCAGCTACAAAAAGCAATCTCAGTGCATTAGCTACATCACAATGGACTCAGAAAGGTATTAACGAAATATTGTTGATGCCACATCGTCTTCAAGATACCATCACCTCCTCACCCTTTTACTAACCCCCCCTTTAACTAAAACCCTTTGAAAGAAATTTTTGTTTCCTTTCTTTTTTACATTCTATTTTTCTATTCTCAGTTAAACTTATTCAAATCAGGACTGTGGGCCATATTTTCAGTATCATTAATCACAAATCTGGTAATGAATGCTCAACCCTTAGGTTATCTATCAGCTGCATTTGACTCTTAAAAACTAACCCTTTCTTAATTTGTTTCCTTTGCTTGGCTTTCAAGATACCCATTCTTGGTTCTCTCTCATCAGTTAACTGATGGTTCCTTTTTAGTCCTTTATTACTGGTTCTTCCATACTTTCCACAACCCCAAATATTGGAGATACCCACATACATTTTCTCTAATTCTGTTTAGTCCTTAGAATTGGATCCCCTCTTATTACCTAGATTTATCTAACATTCGTAGTGGATGTCTCATGTGTCCTGTGTCCCGTTCCTTCAGGCCACCTCTGATTTCAGATGTGCCTATTGTGGATAGTTCCATGCAAGCTCCTGATCCTTACAGTGACGGTGTGCCACCTCATTTAAGCACTGTTTTCTTCCCCACATCTCCAGGAGTATCTGACCCACAGAAAGAGTAGCTGGGATGTCCAGGGTGACTTAAAACTCCTACAAACAACTCTCAAACAATGACGGAGAATAGGAGCTAAAAGATCAATTCCCCAACCTTTTATCATTCTGGTAGAAATTTCTAGAAAATATGTGTACATTTATGTAGAAATATATGTACATTTTATGTAGAAAATATGTGTACATTTGTGATTCTTGTGGAATCAAATTCCCAGTACTTGCAAAGCACCATAAATAACGAACATTTATTTTCAAGTTTTTCCTTCCTCTGTCTCACTCTGCCTGCATTCTTACTGTTACCTCTACTTCCAGAGGTCCCTCATAACCAAATTACTGCAAATATGCTTTTGTGCAACTCAAATTAAGACACGATTTCTTCTCTAAAATCTTCCAAATCTCTGACATGGGCCTCAGTTACAAACTCCAGAATTTTCAGCAAAAAAGCTAATTGCCTATTCAGCCTCTCCAGTGGCCTATTTAATAGATATGTCAAACAACTATTATCATCCTGGTTTAAGCCATTTTCATATCTTGCTTGAACTATTGTATCAGACCACTAACTTGTCTCCAGGCTACAATTTTATCCCTTCTTGTAATTCCTCTACATCAAAGTAAATCTCATGATTTCTCATTTAGAGAAAACTTTAATGTTTTTATCCTGACCTACAAAATCAGAAGTCACTTAGCTCTTTGCCATACCTCCTATGCCAATTCCCACTCATACTGCTCAAGTTGCACTGGATTTATTGCTATTTTTCTTCCCCTAGAGACCTACTTGGTTACTGTTATGTTTTTCACACTTCTGATTGTATCACCTTATCAAAGCAATGTTTTCTGATTATGTTTCATAAAGTTGCACACCTACATATGGTCACTCTTTATGTCCTTTTTCTGTTTCACTGTCTTCATAGAACAGATCAAACTCTGACATATAGGATTCATCTTATTTCTACTTACAGTTTATTGGAAGGTCCATAAGGGCAAGGACTGTCTGTTTCTTGACTTTTTTTCATTGCCAAGTAACTTCAATAGCTAGAGCAATTCTTGACACTCAAAATAAAATCAAATGAACGAATAATATTGACTGTCTACTTAGGCATTGATGAGCAGATAAATGTGTATTTCAAGAAAACAACATGAAATTCAAACGATGCTAAGACCATAGAATAAAAAGATAATTAGGGTAACATTTCTTTTTATTTTAGTGGATTTCTATGTATCAAGTACTGTTTTGTTTCATGTAAATATTTTTTTCAACATATAGAAGTTAAATTTTCCGGTTTATTTTGTTTCTGAATTCCAGTGAGTAATCCCAAATGTTCATTTACGACTGCGTGGGCCGAACATGCCAGTTACTTTAAATTTGTGTTGTTATTCTCAGTGTCATGGTAACCCCTGTATACAATGATAGCCACTATAGGGGCAGAGCCGTGAAATCACTCCAAACACATCCTGTGGTGCCAGTGTTGATGCCTCCATGAGGGAGGCTGGAGAATTTATTAACATGCTGTACTCCCCTATTGTAATCCCCTATTTATCAGGTAATTGATCAAAATCATCCTTAAACTATAACTGTTCTTCTGATTACTGAAATAATTGTGACTTGAGAGAAGGTCAATAAGATTTTGAAATTATCAGTAGAGCTGGAAAAGAATAAAGAAGTCAATGTTTCTTTTTTGCTACAATTGATTATTCAATAGCTGACTTCATTAAAGAACCAAAAATTTATAAATGGGCATCAATTAGCTATAATTTTGAGTGCTAGACATGTCTTATATGTTACATAATTAATGCTACATGTTAATATTATATAATTATGTAACATATTAGACAGACATTATTAAATATTAAATGCTAAAAATATATATCCTGCAATAGTAAATAAAAAATCATTAGAAGGTATGTGAGGAAGAAAGATAACCATAAATATGAATATTGGATGAAAAGGTTAATTTAATACTTTATTCTTTTACTCAGAATTGTCTGAATAGAATCTCCTCCAAATAACATATTTCTTACCTCAAAAATAAATGTTGCATTGTACTTACCTGCAGAAGAGCTGAAGGGGTAGAATGACATGTTATTATCCTAGATCTTAATATTTAGTAAATTATTAGTGTATGTTCTTAATCTTGCTTCTCTACATGCAAATCAGTAGTTTCATTCTCCTTAAATGTAATACTAATTGAGTTAAAAAATAGAACCCTCGAAGGAAAGTTGCCACACAATATGATTTAATTTTAGGACCCATGGGTGTGCATATCATTGCTAAATTATAACTTTGTATATGTCCACTGATTTCTTTCTGTATTCTTTCTCCTACCCTAGTGTAGCTCTCAAAATAGAATAGTTGTCGCATTCAGTAGGTCAAGTAAAACCTTACAATCATGGTAACATTTTTGTAGTTATTTGATTTACTGAATTCTTATCTTTAGTCTTTTAGAGAACAATGCAATATTATATGTTAGGATTATATTAAATAATTCTAAAAATACATATAGTTTTAAAAATAAATATTTAATTTCATATGTTATATTAAGGTAAAATCATGCAATGGATAGATCTAAAGATAATTATCTTTAAACTCTCAGATTGCAAACTATATAATATATGTATCTTTATAGATAAATATTATAGAACTTCTAAATTTAACAGTTATGTACACAGGAAATCATGATGTTTTAAAATCCATTAACTGTCACTATAAATATTTATTATAAGTATTCATGTCTGTATTAGGTAGTTACAATTTCATTGGCTAGGGCAATCATGGGAAAATTATACCCAGCTAATCTTGAGGAAATAGAAACAGTTAAATAATACAGAGAAGGAGCGCCTTATAGCTCATGTAACATTCATATCTAGCATTTCTTATACATTGAATATTGCCCAAATAATATATTAATCCTGTAAATAGAAATCAAAAACACAAGAAAAATCATTTTTCCCATCTTCAACAACTCATGCTGTTCACATTTTCCTGCTGTTCTTTCAAATGTTAATATAAATTTTGTAGAATATGATTATAGTTTACATAATTATGATAAAGCTATGATAAATTCCAGGCTTTACTTTTTTACATGTTATATATTTGATAAATGTTATATTCACTCAACACTCTATAAACATTAACTGGGTCTACTCTGTGTTCACAAATTGTTGTGAATAAGGTGGTCAAAGATTAATAAGTTGTTTGTCTTCAAGAAGCTCCAAGTATAACAGAAATTGACATGTAAACAACATGAAAATTTATTATAACAAAAGCTATATTGTAATATACACATTACAAAATTGATAAAAATTAAAGAATAATAAACTCTGCCACATTCATAACAGTATTTTAAAGAATACTGGTATGCTACTGAATACAAATAATAAGCAAATAGCTCATTTTACAGAATTGAATTGCTATGATCCAATAATTAATATCCTTATACAAGACAGATATGTTAAATACTAATGTCAATTTCAAGAGATGAAAAGTTAAAAAAAAAAAAGTTTAAAATCAGCTTATTTTAACAAGCTAAAATAAGTTGTGGGTGTTATAGACTGAATATTGATTGTCTCCCCCAAATTTACATGTTGAATACTAACTCCCCAAATTATGATATTAGGAGGTGGGGTTTTCAGAAGGTAATTAGGTTTAGATGAGGTCATGACGATGGGATTAGTGTCTTCACAAAGAAAAGGAGTAGAGCTATCACCTGCAAACCAGCAAAGGGGCTGTCAACAGGAACTGAATCAGCAGGTACCTTGATCTTGGCCTTTCCAGCTTCCAGAACTCTGAGAAGTTAAGTGTCTTTTGTTTAAGCCACCCCATAATAGCAGCCCGAACTAAGACAGGGGTCTAATAATGGGGTAAGTTTGGGAGGATTCCTTTAACCATTGGGTATGTATATACACTGTATATAGTAAAATGTTCAGTATTCTTGAATCAAAAGGAATAATTTATATTTACATACTCATTAAGTGCTGATCCAAGCTGGGAGTGGTAGAAGAGACCATCTGTTCAAGCAACAAACCAGAATGGAATAGCAATAGTTAAAGTGTCATGGTTTTGTGTCATGGGCTTTCCTTTGTTCATTGGGAAAGAAAACCCCCTCTTCTTGTGTGCCTAGAAACGGAGCTAGATGAGACTGAAGGGGGCAGCTCCGGTGTCTACCTGTCAACGAGGCTGACAGGCATAAATGGGCAAGTTTCCAACCATTCTCAACCCTGATGCAGAATTCCTGTCAAGCCAGGGAATAGGAACAAGATACATTGACAGATATCACCGACGGGAGGATCCAAACAATCCCCCATAGGCCAGATACTGTCTGTCACAACTCCTTAAAGGAAAGCAAAGATGGAACTAGCAGGCATGGCAAATCTAATCCACTTTACTTATTAAGACATGGTCACCTGGGCAAACTATTTGTGTTCAAGAGAACTCTGAAGTTGGCTTTGCCAGAATAGACTCCCACCTCCTTTCTATTCCCCAAACTAACAAAAGATTTTCTGTCATTAGCAATACGTATATCAATCCAAAATCCCATTTACTATAATAACAACACATTTAATACATAAGAAACAGAAGGACTTTTTTTTAAACGTTTCCAAGTCCAAATTAAACCTAGTTTATACTTCAAACCATGTAAAACCATTTGCAATTAAAATTTTTTTATTTAAAAATTTTTTGAAAATTTAAACAATGGGCTATAAAAAAATAGCCTCAAGGAGAAGCTGAGAAGTGCTGATAGCATAATGCAATTTATTCTTTTGTATACTAACTGGATTAAAGATTTAACCCTCCTTCTGCTATCCTTTAGTACAGAAGGATTTTTTTTTAGGTAAAAATGTAGTGTTTGAAGTCAACAATGCATTAGAGTTCATTGTTTTTTAAAATAGTGATTTATTCCCAAACTCTGAATCCGCATTTTCTGTATTATACAGAATAATTTTTTTTTAAAAATGCAATGTTTACTTTTGAGAGAGAGAGAGTCAGAATGTGAATGGGGGAGAGGCAGAGAAAGAGAGAATCTGAAACAGGCCCCAGGCTCTGAGCTCTCAGCACAGAGCCTGTTATAGGACTCAAATTTATGAATCGTGGGATCATGAACTGAGCTTAACCAGTTGAGCCACCCAGGCATCCCTGGAATAAACTTTCTAAACCCTAAATACTTTATATGAAAGTCTGTGACCCTTTGAAATAATTCTACTGGCATACACTTACAGAATTACAAAAGTGCATATTAAAATAGCTATGATTTAGTTATAACTTATTCATACCTTGTTTTTTTCAATATGATTGCTTTATTGCAAGACAACATTCTCTCCAAATAGCATTGTTCAACTTCTCTTCATGCATGAAGATGTAAATGACTCAAAACCGAACCATAAATGACTTTTCCCTTTTAATTTCTTCTGTTTTATATATATATATATATATATATATATATATATATATATATAAAACAGTGTGTGTGTGTGTGTGTGTGTGTGTGTGTGTAGGTAGGTAGGTAGGTAGGTAGGTACATACATAGACCAGTAGATCTGCCCTCCTATATATGCAAAATATAATAAAAGGAAGGATAATAGAATTTAGAATCAATAAAAAAAGTGTTAAATTGGCATAGTTTCCAGTTGCATGAAGTCAACAAAGTAGAAAATAAAGCACTCTAGCCACTGTTTTTCATAAATATAATAAACCACATTTCCACCTTTTAACTGATAATTTATTCATCACTTAATACACTTGGGCTTTAATTTAAACTCTGTATCATTTAACTTATTAAAAAAGAAGTTCACTATCTATTAAGAACACCATCCCTCACCCCCAGCAAATTTCACAGTGTTGAGTTTTTTCCTAGGAGGAAAATAAAGTGGGTGGGAAGATATTATTTGCAATAGCATTTCATTAGGGAGATGGTAGTAATGTCACTTATGTATGAGAGGATTTAATTTGAGAGTTTCTGCTTGAACATTGTTCTTCAGTTCAGTGTAAATATTGATATTTTTAGTATGTAGGAAATTTGAAAGATAAAACTGATCTAATATATGTGCACATAAAAACGCCCTGATTTCATTTATATTTATATATTTTATTCCAATATTCCATGACTATACCTAACCACCTATTTATACGCATATTTATATGCAATATTTTTAGGCCTCTGCTTCCATTTCCCTTCATTATATTCTAACCAGCAGATGGCAAGTTAAACCGATGGTAATCTATCTTCCACTACCAGACTCTTAGAGAGTCATTCGAACTATTCATTTAGAGGAAACAATGAGATCTGATTTAAGTAGGGATTTGGACCACTTGGAGTTGGCTGGGAACAAATAATCTTTTTTTTTTTCCAAACCTTCTGCATAATTTTTCATTGTGGAATGTATGATTTCTCTAAAACTTGAGGTGCTTTTTCTAGGGCAATATACAAGGAAGTAAATAAGGCAGGAAATAATGCTTTCCTATGGTACAACATCCAATGTGGATGCAGACTTTAAAAGTTTTTTTTTAAGAATGGTGCCCTGACAGGATTTCCTGATTCTTTCAAAGTGCTGTTAATGATTTCCTAGAATATTAAAGCACATTATCTTTTGTCATTTAATTCAATTAAGTTTTATCAGATAGAAACTGCATATTTGGAATTAAGATATAAAGATCAAATTATCCTTAAAAGAAGTGATATCAACCCAGTTAGAATGATTATTCTTTTAAGAATATTTGTTACTCTTTTATATCTTCTTTTCCTCCCTCCAATAGGAATTATTGTCCTTGGAAATTGTATAGTTTATGGACTTTTTTTTGGGGGGGGGTCTTATCCTTACAGAACCCAAGTTCCATAAAAACAAAGGCTAATAGGTGTGTTGTAAATTCTTAGATGGTTAAACTTAATGATTGTGTGACTTCATGACAGTGTGAAAATGATCGGCACTCAGTAGGAAGTGCACTTTAAATTCTGATTTTTGATCTTTTCCTGGGCTTGTGATTTGACAGACTATGGCGAAAAGGGAGCAGCCACTGTTCAGTCATCCACACAATCACAGGGTGAACAACCAATACTCCTACAACTATTCTATACCCGTACAACCATTCTGTTTTTCACTTTCAGTACAATGTTATAAATCACATGAAATATTCAATACTTTATTACAAAATACACTTTCCATTAAATGCTTTTGCTCAACTGTAGGCTAATGTCAATGTTCTGAGAACCTTTTTTTAAAAAAAATGTTATTTATTTTTAAGAGACAGTGTGAGAGAGTGTGCGAGTAGGGGAGGGGCAGAGAGAGGGAGACACAGAATCTAAAGCAGACTCCAGGCCCTGAGCTGTCAGCACTGAGCCCAACATGGGAATTGAACCCACAAACTGTCAGATCATGACCTGAGCCTAAATTAGATGATTAACCGACTGAGCCACCCAGACACCATTTCTGAGCACTCTTAAGGTAGCTAGACTAAGCTTTAATGTACATTAGGTTACGTGTGGTTAATGTTTTTTTGACTTTTTACATCTTCCGTTCATGATGGGTTTATTGGGTTGTAACCCCATTGTAAACAGAGGAGAGTCTCCAGTTGCTAACATGCTGCCCCACTTGCTTTTTATGGTCCCTCTTCTCTGTCATACAATATAGATTCAAATATATATTCATTCAATATAGAGTCCCGCTCCAGCAGGTCCAGGGTCCCCTGAAGGATGGACGGTGTCGGCGAGAGAGAGAGAAGAGAGAGCTGTACGTTTCCTTCTTGGTCACCAGGCAGACATCACTGTTCACTCTGCTTTGGTGTCTGTCTTTATTGGTTAAGCAATAACATGACATCAGAAAATAGAAATTGTTTACAGTTTCTAACTTTTAGTGATAAGGTGGTTCAATCCTCAAAGGTGTACAGAGGCAAGTTTTACAGAAGTATTTTTGTAGAACCATCCCAATTTATTCTTGGCATCAGTCCCCAAGGTTAAGAAAGTAACAAACCCATCTTATTTTGTACAAGTTAGACTTTGGCCAATAATTGTGACTTTGTTTTTAATTAACATGTTATAACTAAATCATGTAATGCACTTACAGTAAGGTAAATTTTACAATTAAGAGAATAACAAGATGTTTTTAGTAAAAAACAGGATAATATACGTATTATTTGTTAGTAATGCTAAATCTAAAACATAGGTTAAATTGTATAAAGATAGGCCGGGAGTTATTTTATCTAGCTCATAAACCACAGGAGAAAGAATGCTTGTTAACAAGTTGCTAGAGAAAGCCCTTCCCTTGGTGTAAGCATAATGGGGACTCTGTGTGTTGACCTTGCACCTGGGTTTCTAGTTTCTTATTCATCCTCATAGCTGAAGTCAGTACAGGGGAGGGTATTTGGACTTCAATAGCAAAGATATATGCAGCAACTGATGTCCAGGCCTTGTCTGTTCCTTATCTGTAAGTTAGGCTCTTTTTCTCCTGGCCAGAGTTAATTGTAACTCTTGTGTTCTTAGCCCCCTTTATGTTTTGGTCTGCAAGCTCTTTAGAAGAGCCTTTTAGCAAACATCTGAAGTACTTTGATCTAAAATCCCTTACGCAGGGGCAGGAATATGCTTTTCCTTATGGGGTAACTGTATGGGGAATATCGGTCTGATTTGGAACATTGTGAGGCCTAATCAATAGGAACAGGCTTAATTTCACATGGGTAGTAGTAGCAGAAGGGGATAGCAGTTCCACCTCATGACAGGAGCCGTGCAACATCTGTCATTTGCTTACTGTGACCATGTCATCCAGCAAGGCCGATGTGGCTCCTGGCATCAAACTATGCACTTTTGGCATGAAAAGTGCTTAACTAGTGTTATGTCATTCTTGGTGCCTTGTATCAGGAGGCATATGATGTAAGTTTGTCTGGATAGTTATATTAGCTTTGGATCTACCAGTTTTCTTTATAATCAAGTCATTATCCCCATTTGTAATTAATAATAGGTTTTAGAGAAATGTTGAGACTATATTAAGTATCCTGTCTTCATTAAATTTTCACCCGAGTTTCTATCCTCCTTTAATCAATGTTACAACATCATCATTCCAGCCATGTATTTTAATTAGCATCTGGATGAAAGAGTTTTCCCTTTCTTCCACTTATTTATTCACTTATTTATTCATGACAGCATGAGCTCATAGATTTCTGTTTCATGCAGTGAGTTATAAGCCTTCCTCTCATTATTTATTTTAATATTCAGAATATCCTAGTTTAGGCCAATGGAATTCCCACTTAGCTAATCCTTATGTCCGTTTTTATGTACCCATCATTCTTGGAACACTTCTGTATTTTCTGATAGGACAAGATCTTCCAGGCTTATCATGTGTTCCTGGGTCCAGTCCTAGAATCAGCCATATATTCGAGAAATCTATTCCTTAAATAATAATATTTAGCAACCAAGATCTTGGTGCAAGATGTGGTCATTGTTTCTGCTAGGTCACACTTTCAGGGCAAATTCAGATAAAACTAGGAATTTAAAACAATTCCATACACACATATATTTTTTCTTTCTTCTCAATGAGCCTATTAGGAATACCACCAATTCTAATCTATGGGTCATGGAGCACATGGTATAATCTAGTATTCTGGCTTTTGCTGTGTAATTCTCTTTGTAAGTAGTAATAAATCTAGCTTCCATTATCCACAATGTATTTATGCACTTGCTCAAATATACAGAAAACATTTCAGAATTCTTAACAAAACTTAAAAAGCATGCCTACTAATTAGAGTTCAATGTTTGCTTGCATATTTTCTTTGGAATAAAATTTAAGTACCTTAAAATACCTATCTCTAGTGTTTAATTTCATATTTTTCACAAATGTATCATAATAACTCCTACTCAGATATAGAAATTTTCATCACCTCTCAAGATTCTCATTTCCTGTCCCTGACAAATATCTCCTTAGAGGTGACCATTTTTAAAAATTTCTTTCACAGATTATTTTTATCTATTCTAGAAATTCATCTGAATGAAGACATACCTTATGTTCTTGTTTGTCTCCAACTATTTCACACATCATAAAACCTTCTAGAATCACCCATTTTGTTTTATGGATCAGTAGGTTTGCTAGTTTTTATGATTAATATTCCATTGTAAGAATATAGCACAATTAGCTATCTATTCTGTTGTGGGCGGGCATTTGTGTAATGTTAAGTTTAAGAATATTATAATATTGGGGCGCCTGGGTGGCTCAGTTAATTGAGCGTCTGGCTTCGGCTCAGGTCATGATCTCGCTGTTCATGGGTTTGAGCCCCATGTCAGGCTCTGTGCTGACAGCTAGCTCAGATCCTGGAGCCTGTCTTCAGATTCTGTGTCTCCCTCTCTCTCTGACCCTGCTCTGCTCACGCTGTCTCTCCCTCCCCCCCTCTCTCTCAAAAATAAATTTTAAAAATATTAAAAAAAGAATATTATAATATGTGTAAAGTTTTTATGATCATTCACGTAATCAGTCTTTTTTGTGGACATCTGTCAATTTCTCATGGATGTCTATCTGGGAGAGTGCTTAAGTAATACATTAGTTGTAAGGTTGCTTTTCTTAGAAAGTGCCACCCAGCAATATAGGAGAGTTACATTCGTGTCGCGTAGTTACCAACTTTTGATGTTCGTCATCTTCTTTCATGCCTTTTTAGTGTTTGTGTGGTGGTATCTCATTATTGTTTTAATTCACAGGTCCCTGATTTGATTCAAGGTTATGTGATTATTGGTCCTTCACTTATTTTACTTTGGGAAGTGCATATTCAAGTTTTTGATCATTTCCTTATGGGATTTTTGGTCATTTAATTGCTGAACTGAGAAAATTTTATTGTATATATGATAAGAGTTCTTCCCTAGATATATATTTTACAATCCCCCACCTTGGTTCATCCGTTGCTCATTAGTTTTGTAATAGTATATTATGATAACAGGAAGCATTTAATATTTATATAATTTAACCTATCAATTGTGTCTTTTATGGTTATTTTAAACAAATATTTACCTACTTCTAATTTATAACATTATTTTCTTGTCTTCCAGAAGCGTTATATATCTAGCTTTTACATTTAGGTAAATGGCCACATCATACTAACTTTTCTGTGTGACATGAGGTGGGCATGTGGCTTATTTCTTGTGTTTTATTTTCTAAATGCATATCCAAATTTTCTAGTACTACTTGTTAAGAAATTTGCATTTTCCCATTGAGTTGCTGTGACACATTTCAAAAAAAAAAATGAACTGACCATATATGTGTGAGTCTATTCCTGCTCTATATGTTTACTTTATTGCATATTACATTATTTAGATTATTATAATCTTACTGCTTATTTGATGTCCAGCTTTGTTCTTCCTTTTTTTAAAAATTGTATTTATTAGGATCTTCTAACTAAATGGGGTGATGGGAGCAGGGAGGATGCGGCACTTAAGATTTGTTGAATACTTCCATGCCAAGTTAAGTGCATTGAGTAGTGGGAACTCCTAACTCACAAAAATGAGTGAGAGTGCTTTACTACAATTTTATGAGGAGCAGAGAGCTCAGAGAGCTCAGTTTCCTGTTGCTCTAGACTAAGCATCTCACCTAGGAGCCATCCTCCAGTCTCCACCAGAGATCCCTCAGGTCACTTCTCCACCTAGGATCCACCTCCTGCCCAAGTTCGTTAGATTCCCAGTTTGCTGAATGAGCAAAAGGCTACATGGAAGAAAGTCTGTTCTTTTTTCTTGTTATTACTTTTTTTTTTAATTAGAGGGAGAGAGACAAACAGACAGACACTGTGTGAGCAGGGGAGAGGGGGCCGAGGGAAAGAGAGAATCAAGCCCAACATGGGGCTTGATCCCATGATCCTGATATCATGACCTGACCCAAAATCAAGTCAGATGCTCAACTGACTGAGCCCCCAAGGTACCCTTATTCTCTTTAAAGAATATTTTATTTCCCTTGCCTCCTGCAATATGTCTAGTAAGAAGTTGCTTCAGCCAAGGTCAAAGAGGTTGCTACCTGTGTTCTTCTCTAGGGAAACAAAATTGAAAATGAACTTTTGGGGCTTCATCAAGATAAAAAGCTTCTGCACAGTAAAGGAAACGATCAACAAAACTAAAAGTAAGCCTATGGAATGGGAGAAGATTTTTGCAAATGACCTATCAGTTAAAGAGTCAGTATCCAAAATCTATAAAGAACTTTTCAAACCCAACACCCCCCCCCCAAAAAAAATAATCCAGGTGCTGTTGGGTGACTCAATCAGTTGAACATTAAACTCCTAAATTCAGCTCAACTCATGATCCCAGGGTTGTGGAATTTAGCCCTGCATCAGGCTATCAGGCTTTAGTGCTGAGTGTGGGGCCTGCTTAGGATTCTCTCTCTCTCTCTCTCTCTCTCTCTCTCTCTCTCCCTCTCCCTCTCCCTCCCTAGCTCCCTCCCTCCCCCTCTCTCCCTCTGCCCCTCTGCCCCTCTCCCCTGCTTGCACTGTTTTTCTCAAAAAAAAATCCAGTTAAGACATGAGCAGAGGACATAATAGACATTTTTCCAAAGAAGACATCCAGATGGCTAATAGACTAATGAAAAGATGCTCAACATCACTCATCATCAGGAAAATACAAATCAAAACCATGATGAGACACTACCTCACACCTGTCAGAATGGCTAAAATTAATAACACAATAAACAACAGATGCTGGCAAGGATGCACAGAAAAAGAAACACCCTTGCACTGTTGATGGCAGTGCAAACTGGTGCAGTCACTCTGAAAAACAGTATGGAGTTTCCTCAAAAAGTTAAAAATAGAACTACCCTATTATCCAGCAATTGCACTACAAGGTATTTACTTAAGGGCTACAAAAATGCAGATTTGAAGGGGTACGTGCCCCCTAATGTTTATAGCAGCATTATCAGTAATAGCTAAAGTGTGGGAAGAAGCCAAATGTCCATCACCTGATGAATGGATAAAAAAGATGTGATATAGGGACACTGAGCGGCTCAGTTGGTTAAGCATCTGACTTTATCTCAGGTCATGATCTTATGGCTCATGAGGTTGAGCCCCACATTGGGCTCTGTGCTTGCAGCTCAGAGCCTAGAGCCTGCTTCAGATTCTGTGTCTCCCTCTCTCTCTCTCTGAACTTCCTTCACTTGTACTCTGTCTCTCTCTCTCTCTCCTCTCAAAAATATTAAAAAAATTTTTAAAGAAAATGTGGTATGTATATACACATACACAATGGAATATTACTCCACCATAAAAAAGAATGAAATCTTGCCATTTGCAATGACATGAATGGAGCTGGAGTGTATTATGCTAAGTGAAATAAATCAGTCAGAGAAAGACAAATACCACATGATTCCACTTATATGTGGAATTTAAGAAACAAAACAGATGAATAGATGGGAGTGGAGGGAAGAGAGAGAGAGAGAAACAAACCACAAGAGACTCAAAGAGAACACACTGAGGGTTGATGGAGGGAGGTGGGTGGGGGGTGAGCTAAATGAGTGAAGGGTACTATGGAGGACATTGGTTATCATGAGCAGCGGGTGTTCTATGTAAGTGATGAATCACTAAATTCTACTGAAAACAATCTTGCACTGTATGTTAACTGGAACTTACATAGAAATTTGAAAAGAAAAAGTATTTTAGGTCCTTTTCATGACTATATAAATGTTAGAGTCACTTTGTCTATTTATATTAAAATACATGCTGTGGTAATGACTTGGGTTACCCTGAACCTGTAGATCACATTGGGAAAAGTGGAAATTTTAATACTGAATATTTTAATGATAAATATATATATTATTTATTTAGAACTTTAATTTTTCTCAGGAATACATTTCTATTAATTTTGGGTTTTAATGGGGATGTTTTGCATATATTTTATTAAGATTAATCTTATTTTAATATTTTTTCTTTTTCTAATCTTACCTAGGAGTGAGAGTATATTGATGCTAATGTAGGAAGAATGAGATTGATCTTTTTCCTTAAGTTATGTACCTTGTCACTCTCACATATTAACTCTAAAAGTGTTTTTCTATATTCCTTAAGATTTTAACTAAACAATTATATTATTTGTGACCTGGTTGTCTTGCTAGTTCCTTCCCAATTATATGTTCTTCTATTTTATTGCTTTATTTTACTGGGTAGGCCATCACGTTAACTGTTCTATATAATGATGAGAGAAGACATTCTTGTATTTTATCCTAATCTTAAGGAAAGACTTACTAATTGTAGGTTCATACACAATGAGTGTTTGTTGGACATTCTAGTTATCAAAGTTATTGTCTACATAAATCTGACTTAGAACATTCATAAGTTGATCAGCATCCTTCCTTTTAGTCTTTTCTCTTTTTTTCTGTTTTGATATTTTTATAGCCTTTTAAAATAGACTTATCACATGAATTTTTAAATATATTTTCCAATTCGCACTAGGCAGATTACACCACGTCCTCATTAGCTGTGTATTTACTGAAGTAGGGGCATGGAAAGATCTGAGCAGGGTGTGTGCATAAGGGACACGTGTTTGTGGGATGTGTGCGTGCATGCGTGTGTTAGTGGTTTGGGTAAGCAAATACGGAAGATGAGTGTTGAGGACAACTCTATTTAAGCTTCTGTTAAGCAGTTGTGGGAGATGTAGAAATACAAAAACATGAACTTTATTTTTCCCTTTCTGGGCTCTCCTGATGAGACAGCAGAGTAATAGACTCCTTAAGAAAGAGACCACTGAATCTGACAGAATTTTTAAATAAATGAGGGATGATCTGATTGTCCATGTGGAAAATCAATGAGCCTATCAATTGACCTATTAGTGATGTTTTTACTAACAGATATTCCTGTATTCTTGTTTGTGCTGTGAATTTTTATTGGCAGATGAATTATTGTAATTCCTTACAATAGCAATTCTTCAAAGAATTAGTGCACATTATCAATCCCAGAGCAGGATAATTTTCTCTCTCTCTCTGTCTGTCCTGATTAACTACAAGTTCATCATGAAGTAAGGAAGGAAGATGGTTTATATCTAAAAAATGAGATTTCAAACTGTAAAGGTTGACCACCATTCTCAGAAGCCCTGCTCTTCTCTTTTATTTAGGGAACAGTGGAAAGGAAGAGCCCATGAGGTTTGCTACAGAAGAAGCCTGCCAAGTGTAAGCTCTGTCCCTTTGCCGAATAAACATGCGCTAAGCTGCTTGTAGCTTGCCACCATTTTTTAAAGATATTTACGTTCATTGGCTACCGTATTTATCTCCACAACCACAGATATTCCTTGTTACAAATTTTCATTGGCTGAAGTGATATCTATTTGTGGGCACAGTTGTTGACAAACTGCAGGGCTCACCATTGCTGTAAAGGGTCCTGGTGGTGCTAAGGACTCCACAAACGTCGTTTGCATTGAGCAGGAAGAAGAGGAGAGGTCATGTCCGTTTCCTTCATCTGTAAGGGAGGTGGTAGTAAGATTGCAAAGACTCTGATCTAGAATGCTCTTTTTGTGCTCCCATTATGCTTTATGTTCAGAGTTCAGGTTTAACAAAGTGATTTCACTGATTCTGTAGTATTCTTCTTAGAACAATGAAAAACAATTGAATTTTCCATGTAGAACCACCTGAGTAACCCTTCATGACTGTTTTAAAATTAAGAAAACAGAACCCTCAGAAAGAGGCAAATTGGAAAACAGTATTTAAAAATTTTTTAATGTTTATTTTTGATACAGAGTGTGAGTAAGGGAGTGGCAGAGAGAGAGAGAGAGAGAGAGAGAGAGAGAGAGAGAGAGATAGAACACAAAGAAGGTTCTGAGCTATCAGCACAAAGCCCAATGTAGGGCTTGAACCCATGAACCGTCAGATCATGAACTGAGCCAAAGTTGGATGTTCAACCAACTGAGCCACCCAGGTACCCTGTAAAAAAGTATTTTAAAATCAGAAATAGTTTCTACTTAGTCATACATAACAGTAGTAGCTTAGCATTTCACTAATATAAACTATTGATGATTATTAAATATTTAACATTTTTGAAAAATGAACTGACCTTTTTAGTTGTAATTGTTTATAGACCAAAGAAGATTGCTATGTTTATAACTAACACATAATCATAGCTTAAATGCACCTTGATTTTCACTCTATTTTATTAATTTTTTTAGAACTATTAACTTAGAAATGTGACGAATTAGCTCCTTAAGTTTCCCATTAAAAAAGTACTACATATTGGGTAGCTTGAAAAGAAGTTTTATCTTTTCACAGTTCTGGAAGCTAGATAGCTGAGATCACAGGTGGTTTCCTTTGAGATTTCTTCCTTTTGCTTACAGACAGCCTCCTGTGTGTGTGTGTGTGTGTGTGTGTGTGTGTGTGTGTGTGTGCGTGCATGCACATCCCTACTGTTTTATTTTCCATTCAAATTTCCTATGAAGGCACCAGTCAGATTGGATTACAGCCCACCGTAAGGGCCTCATTTTAACTTAATTGCCCCTTTAGAAGGCCTATCTCCATATATATTCACATTCTGAGATACTTGGGTGTACAAGTTCAACATAAGAATTTGGTGGGGAGGGCAAAATTTAGCCCATAACCCTCCACCAGCAGCAGGATGGAAACAGGATGTCTGCTTTGCATATTTCATAAAGAATCATCAAGGGACATTCTTAGATTTGAGAGGCATCATTATTGAATAAAAGGTCAATTTCTTATTTTTAATAATGTAGAGGGAGCATATAATGCAGTAAGAAAGATTCGCCTGGCTAATTTATTCCTGGAAGCAGAGAAGATACAACTAAACAAGGAATCACCAAGAAACCCACATTTTCAGTAAGATAGTCTCTCCTCTTTGGGAAATAGCAAATACAAAATACAAAGACCAGTATTGTGAAAAAAAAAGAACTAGTCCCTCTTAACAATGACTAGTATAGTTCACCAACAAAGGACTCTAGCAATTAGCTTAGCCAAGAATATGCAAGGCAGATGAAGAAAATGACTTTATAGAGTAAAAACAAAAAAATAGAAATGCTTAAGAGTATAGAAGAGATTGCAGTAGAAGGAGGTAAAACATGAGTGGGCTGAGCTCAGAAAAACAAAACAAATAAAAAAACATTAGAAACTAGGAGACAAAACGGAGATGGAAACTACGAAGAGTAGAAACAACTGTACAACACAAATGCCCTAAAGGGGAGAAATGAGAGAATTTAAGTAAAAGAAAATAGTAATAACTACCTTTTAAAAAAAGAAATTTTTAAACCATTGAAATTAGGAAAGATAAATCAACCAATGTGTCACCAATGTCCTTGGTTAAGAAAATTAAAACCACTACCATAGAAAAATTATTTAAAATTATCATTCAACAAAATTTCCCTGACTTGTTGGGAGCTATCTGAACTCACCAGTTGAGTGAAAATTCCTGAGCGAAAGGCAAGTTTGCACAGTCTCTTGCTCCCAGACAGCTACCAAAATCTACCCTCTTGTAAGTGGCACCGCTTTCCAAGTCCAGCTCCAGCAGGTCCAGGGTTCCCTGAAGGATGGATGGTGTCAGTGAGAGAATGAGAGAGCCTCAAGTTTCTTTCAATCACCAGGCAGGCATCTCTACTCTGTCTGATTCTCTAGCTTTATTTATGGTGAAAGGTACAAGGAGCAGAAAGAGCAGTAAATGATTTCTCATAGGTAATTTTTACAATTTTCTAGGACGTGGGTTCTGCAGAAGTTACAATTCTAGTAGTAATGATTGTCATAAAAAATTTAGCTATAGGCACTCATGCTATCATATGGGAAGGGCAGATTTTTTTTTTTTTTTTTTTTACAAAACCTTAGGTATAACCCTGAGGAAGCGACCTTTAACCAAGAGGCAAACAGCATTGTTTAGTAAAGGTCAGTTTTTTATGAGTAAGGGTCATCAGTTTATAACTCTAAGAGAAAGTTCCCAGAAAAACAGGATTCCCAGGAGCCACAATGCCTGCTCTCATAGTCCCAAAGACAATTGATATATTTTATTGCAGTAGTGACTTTTACAATGGTGTCCAGGCCTAGAAAGTAGTCAGTTACCAGTTAATTGCTCAGCTAGGAGGAAAATTATATATAGCTTGCCTTAGTCAAATTGGGGTGTATCTAGTTTACTCATCTTTTCCCTGACCAGGTGCAATCAAGCCTCAGGCACTGGGCAGGGGGACAGGCCGGTCCTGACACTAATCAGCAAAACACTCTGAGGTTTGGTGCCCAAGCAGAAATGGAAATTATGAGAGGGTAGATTTTGGGAGCTATCTGGGGGCAAGAGACCGTGCAAAGTTGCTATATCCTCGCCAGGAATTTTCACTTAACTAGCGAGTTCTGATAGCCCCCAATACTCACTTAAAGATTTGAATCTTTATATTGACATTAAACCTATTCCCTAGGTGAATTTGACCAAGAACAGTGAAAATAGAGATCTGTAACCATTTTAGATTTACTGAAAAAGTAAAAAAACAAAAAATGCTTTTAGGAATTATACCAGTCATATCAATTATAAAGTTACAATGGTGGAAAAATTAGGCTGACATCAGACATCCTCAAGATGCACTTACTGAAATACCTGTAAAGTTTACAAGAAACTAAAGTATGTTCCAAAGGCTCTACAAAGAAAGCATTTTTTTGAAATATAAACATAGGGGCACCTGGGTGGCTCAGTCAAACACTAACTTTGGCTCAGGTCATAATCTCACAGTTCGTGGGTTTGAGCCCACCTTGGGCTCTGTGCTGACAGAAGTCCTGCTCATTCTCTGTCTCTCTTGCTATTAAAGATAAATACTTAAAAATTTTTAAGTAGCAGGTAAAAAATTTGCATATATAAAAATTTAGAGAGTGTTTCTGTGAATTCTTCTAGAAGCATATTTACCTAGGAAACAAACTTCTAAGAAACACCGGAAATCTTTTTCAAAAGAAAAGTAATAAACATCAAATCTATATTTTTTCAGGTGGGTCTACATATCATAATTGCTAGAGTCAAATGATACATGGAAGGCAAATTAAGTAACAAAATCAGAAGTTTACTGATTAGGTAAACACAAGTTTAACAAATTCAAACTGAAGTCACAGAGTAGAAGGCAAGAAGTGTTGGACTAATGTTATCATTGTTCATATGAGGGAATTAATAGAAACTATCATAATAGATGTGCCTAGGTAGCTCATTCAGTTGAGCATCTGACCCATGGTTTTGGCTCAGGTCATGGTCTCATGGTTCATCAGTTTGAGCCCTGCATCAGGTCAGTGCTGACAGCAAGGAACCTGCTTGGGAGTCTCTCTCTCCTTCTCCCTCTCTCTCTGTCCCTACTCCACTCATGCCACATTCTCTCTCTCTCTCTCTCTCTCTCTCTCTCTCTCTCTCTCTCTCTCTCTCAAAATAAATTTAATTTAAAAAAGTGTTTTAGGGAATTGGGTAAGAAGTAACAAGATAGCCAATGTTGACTAAAAATATAGTGTTATTTAAAATCCATATAGTGAAATGAGGGGCACCTGGGGGACTCAGTCAGTTAAGGGTCCAACGCTTGTTTTCAAGTTGGGTCATGATCTCACAGTTGGTGAGATCGAGCCCTGTGTGGGGCTCTGCACTGACAGTGCTGAGCGTGCTTGGGATTCTCTCTCTCTGCCCTCCCCACCTTGTGCATGCAGTACAATCTCTCTCTCTTTCTCTCTCTCTCTCTCTCAAAATAAATCTTAACATTTAAAAAAATCCATAGAATGGAATGAAAATTTAAATGATGTATTTCAATTTAATAGATATACATATGTATACACACACACACACACACACACACACACACACACACACACATGGGCTGAATTCACTGAGTGAACAAAATGCTAGTTTTCATATTGGACCATACACAAAAACCAACTCAGTGCTACAAAAGAGGATATTGGTAAAACAGAATACACTAGAAAGCATGTGATGAGAGGGAGAGAATACGCTCTTTGGCATGTGGGTTGTTTTGAGGCTGAAGGCATTAAGACCGGGAATACTTGGGAAAAGCTTTCTTATCTCCTTACGTGCCTAAAAGCATTTAGATGGGAGGAGGCGTGCTGTACCAGAAAGAGAACTATTACCAGAGATAACTTCTTATGTCAGAAATCCTTGTGTGGCATAGCAAACATTTGTTGACTAAACATTTTCTCCTTTCATCTTTTTTAAATGTTTAATTTTGAGAGAGATAACATGACAAGAGTTTGAGCTGGGGAGAGGCAGAAAGAGAGAGGGGACACAAATTCGAAGCAGGCTCCAGGTTCTGAGCTGTCAGTACAGAGCCCAATGTGGGGCTTGAACTCATGAACCATGATCGTGACCTGAGCTGAAGTCAGACACTTAACCAACAGAGCCACCCATGCACTCCATGTTCTTTGCATCTTCCTATGAATTGTTTCCTACACTGTGAAGCCCCAGACTCTCTCTCTTCTTCTTGGCTCAGAATAGTATATGTCACAATTGCCTGACTGCCTTTGTCTTGTAATTTTATTGAACTTCTGTATATATAATTTTTTCCCCCAGTTTATATGAAATCTAGAATTGTGATACCTCTAGCTTTGCTCTTTTTTCTCAAGATTGCTTTTGCTATTTGGGGTCTTCTGTGGCTCCATACAAATTTTAGATTATTTGTTTTCTGAAAAATTCTATCGGTACTTTGATAGAGTTTATATCTGGAGCTTGCTTTGGGTAGTATAGACATTTTAATAATATTAATTGCAGTTTGTGATCATGGAATGTCTTCCCATTTGCTTGTTCCATCTTTAATCTCTCTCATCAGTATTTTATAGTTTCTGGAAGACAGGTCTCTCACCATCTTGGTTAAGTTTATTCCTAGATATTTTATTCTTTTGGTGCAATTATAAATAAAATTGTGTTCTTTCTCTTGCTGCTACTTTGTTATTATTGTATGGAAATGGAACTAATTTTTGTATATTAATTTTATATCCTGCAACTTTACTGAATTCATTTATTCTAAAAGTTTTTGGTGGAGTTTTTTGGGTTTTCTATGTATAATATCATGTTATCTGAAATAGTGACACTTTTAATTCCTTTTTCTTGTGTGAAAACTCTGGGTAGGACTTCCAGTACTATGTTGAATAAAAGTGGTGAAAGTGGACATCCTTGTCGTCTTCCTAATCTCTAAGGAAAAACTTTCAGTTTTTCACCATTGAGGATGATGTTAGCTTAGGTTTTTCATATATGGGCTTTATTATGTTAGGTATGTCCCCTCTCAATCTACTTTGTTGAGAGTTTTTTTTTTTTTTATCATGAATGGATGTTGATTTTTGTCAGATGCTTTTTCTGCATCTATTGAGACTATGATTTTTATACTTGATTTTGTTAATGGGCTGTATCACATTGATTTGTGACTACTCAACCACACTTGCATTTCTGGAATAAATTTCACTTGATGGTGGTAAATGATCCTTCTAATGTATTGTTCAGTGGGGTTTGTTAATATTTTGTTGAGGATTCTTGCAAATATTTTCAGTAGGAATATTGAACTGTAGTTTTATTTTTTTTGTAGTATCATCATCTGGTTTGGTATGAGAGTAATGCCTCATAGAATGTATTCAGAAACTTTTCCTTTCCTTTTTTGGGAATAATTTTAGGGGGGTAGGTATTAAATATTTTTTAAATGTTTGGCTAAACTAACCTGTGAATCCATTTAGTTGTGAACTTCCGTTTGTTGGGAGTTTTCATTACCGATACAATTTTGCTACTAGTAATTGGTCTGTTCAGTTTTTCTATGTCTTCTAGATTCTCTTTTGGAAGATTGTGTGGTTCTAGGAATTTGTTTCTTCTAGATATCTAAGTTTTTGTTACATAGTTTTCATAGTGGTCTCTCAATAATCTTTTGTATTTCTCTGGTATCAGTTGTTACTTCTCCCCTTTCATTTCTAATTTTATTTATTTGGGTCTTCTCTTTTTTTTCTTCATGAGTCTAGCTAAAAGTTTATCCATTTTATCTTTTCAGAAAAATGGCTTTTACATTCATTGCTCTTTTCTATTAAAAATAGTTTTTAAATATCAACTTTCAGTAATCAATAAACCTGTGGGGAAAAATTAAAAATATTATTGTTAAAACCTGCATTATAAAAATAATTCTTTCAAGGTATTTTAGACATAAAGGTGAAAAATATGACAATCTTACATATCTATAAATACCACTTATAATTTGTTTAAAGAAAGTAATCTTAGATGCTTATAAAATTTTAACCATAAAGATATTTTTGAAAATAAAAACCATCTGTGGTTTGATGGAGGGAGGTGGATGGGTGAAGGGGATTAAGGAGGGCACTTGTTATGAGCAGTGGTTGTTGCACATATAAATCAGTGATAAATCACTAAATTCTACTCCTGCAACTAATACTGCACTGTATGTTAACTGAAATTTAAATATAAATTTGAAAAGAAAAAGAATATTTAAGGTCCTTTGCAAGTCTACATAAATTTTAGAATCACTTTATCCATTTGTATTGAACAACATGCTGGGATTAGGACTTGGGTTGCCCCAAATCTGTAGATCACATTGGGAAGAATGGACATTTTAATTCTGAATATTTTAATGATAAATATATATTTGCATTTATTTTGAACTTTCATTTTTCTCAGGAATATTTTTTGATTGATTTTAGTTTTTAATGTGGATGTTTTACATAACTTTTATTAAGATTGCTCCTATTTTATTTTAATATTTAATAATTTTCCCTCATTTTTCTAATCATGTAATGCTAATATAGGAAGACTGTGATTGATCTTTGTACTTAAACTCTGTCCTTTGCCAAGCTCACGTATCAATTCTTAATATTTCTAGGTTACTTAAGATTTTTTAAAATGTTTTTAAAGTTTGTTTATTTTGAGGGAGAGAGCAGGGGTGGGGCAGAGAGAGAGGGAGAGAGAGAATCCAAAGTAGGCCCCACACCCATCAGTGCAGAGGCCCATGCAGGGCTTGAACTCACAAACCAGGAAATCAAGACATGAGCCAAAACCAAGAATTGGATGCTTAACTGATTGAGCCACCCAGGAGCCCCTATGTTCCTGAAGGTTTTAACTAAACAACTGTATCATTTGTGAATAGGTAGTTTTACTAGTTCTCTCCCAATTGTATGGTCTTCTATTTTATTGCTTTATTTCCCTGGGTAGGACCATAAGGGAGGTTAAATGTTTTATAGAATGATGAGAGAAGACATCTTTGTATTTGATCCTGATCTTAAGGAAAGATTTAGTAATTATAGATTTTTACACAATTAGAATTAGTTGGACATTCTAATTAAGTTATTATCTATACAAGAGGAAATTATAACATTCATAAGTTGATCAGCATCCTTCTATTTATTCTTTTCTCTTTTTTCTGTTTTGGCATTTGTGGCATTTTAAAATAGATTTATCACATGCATTTTTAAATATATTTTTCAGTTTGGATTATGCTGATTAGATCAAGTCCGTATGATCTGCATTTACTGAAGTAGAGACATGGAAAGTTCTGAGCAGTGTGTATGCAGTGTGTATGCAGTGTGTTGTGCATGTGTATGTTACTGGTATAGCTGGACAAGTAAGGAATGGTGTTGAGGACCTTTATTTAAGCTTCTGTTAAGCAATTTTGGAAGATAAAGAGGTTTTTGATAGATTTATTTTTGACAATGGGAAATGTAGTATGTTCTTAAGAATAACATACTAAATGCCAGATGTATGATACTCTGACTTAATAAACTGTAGGTAACAGGCACTTGGCTAATAAGATGTCCTTTGATTAAAAAAAAAAAAAACCCTGCATTTCAAAACCTCCCATAGTCATCTGTTAAACTGTTTGCATTTATCTACCTTGATACTTCCTTGTTCTTGCTCAGTTTAGTCTCACCGAACTGTACTAGAATTGACCATTTCATTTCTCTCTTTGATACAGATTGTGAGCCCTTTGAAACAGAAAACTTCTTAATTTCCATACAACTATCCAGCAGAAGAGTTAGTACACATTAGACGTTACATAAATGTTAAATCAGTAAATGGAAAATTAAATTCTAAAGTTCAAAAGAACAGATATACAGCTCAGTTTGGTGATAGGAAATTGATTAAAGGACATGAAACCTACATTTAAAAATTGGTAAAGGTTATGAAAGGTAAACACCAGATTCATAATTATAATAACTACAAATATGGAACATTTACTAAATGTCAGGCACTGTTTCAAACAAATGATCTATAATAGCTCACTTAATTGTCTGAACAATTGAATGACCTAGGTGCAAGCTATAAGCATTAGATCCATTTTTTTTTTTTTAGATGAAGAAGCTGTGGAAAAGGGGGATTTAAAGATTTGCCTAAGGTCTCAAGACGTGGCGATGGAGCTGGGGGTTGCATCCAAGCAATCTGGCTCTAGCATCTGCAAGGCTGAAATTCTTAACAAGCACTCTCCACTGTGGGGTAGAGGAGTAAGTTAATATGCATATAAGCATAGGGTGTGTAGGGAGACATTTTAGCAGACTCCATAGGCGCTAATTATCTACTTGACGAGATACACAATTCTATCTACTGGGTAATACACTGTAGGATGTGAAAACATACAAATTAGAAAGACAAGTGGGAACCACAATTTAGGGATTTTTAAAAACTAATAAAATGAGACATTTGAAAATGTGAGCGAAGTATACTAATGGACCATGTAAAATTATATCTACACAGAAATTTGTTTCTGCCAAAAAATAAAAATCTCATAGGGATGAAAAGTGATTTAATATTTTGAAAATCTGAAGGAAGTAAAAAGAACAAAGCTCTGTGAACAGATTGGGGCATCTGTTGAACTTTTAATTAAAGCTTTTAATTTTGAATTTTATAAACATGTTTTTCCTCAATATTTTGCCACCATTCATATGTTTGCACATCTGTTTGTTATCTGCTTTTAACACCATACATGACACAAATATTGAATTAAATTACAGAAGCAGATCACATATAATACATTTATAAATGTCATTTATACCAAATGTCAGGGAAAATGAAGTAAAATAATGTCTGGTTGAGTAAGTTATTTGCCTGTATCTTTATATTTGGTTTGAATACAACAATAGAGATGGGAAACAAGTTTGGGTTAACTGACAAGCTAACTATCTTAGGTCATTTTTTAATAGAGTTCTGGGTTTTAAAAATCCTTCCGATCTGACGTAATTAATGGTTAAAGCCAAAGGAAACAAGCTTACCTCTAAGTGGATGTTTTTTGCAACTTCAATATGTATTTTAAATGACCTTTATTTACTCGGTTCGCAATTGTTTATGGAACATTAATTATCAGACACCTGTTTCTGGGTTCGGGTCCCAATTCTGATATTTACCAGCATCTATGACATTACTGGTTAAACTCTTAGTAGCAGTCTAATCTTGAGTAAGCAACTTAAATATTCTGAACGTTGGCACAATTTTATGTAATATGAGCATATATTACACATTCTTTTTACATTGAGATGATCCCATGCCTTCCAATATCTGCTGTAAGAGGATGGATGAGATTTTCCTAGTAATAGTAATGCTATCATAACAAATTTAAGGGTCTGTATAACCTAGAGCTTTTCATTTGGGATATTTACTCTGCTGATGTCACAATTCCAGCTTGAAAGGAAAGAATAATAGGTGTATTCTGTACATTAACAGTCTAACAAATTTATAAACATAAATTTATAAACCTTTTTATATACATGCTACTTTATTCTTTACAATATGGCCAAAATTTGCTAGTTTATTAATCTGATATCCAAAAACCATTCTTATAAACTCCTTTCAAACTTTGATATTTGCTGGGGAAAGAGTGGACATCATGCCATTTGTTCTCTCTGTTAGAGGGTCTCTAGTGACTTCTCATTTACGAAATGATTCTATACAAACTACTTCAGCTGCATTTTGATCATTACGGCCCCCCACCAGGGACATGTAAAAACACTGTGTGAAGATAATAGATAATAGTGGACGCAATATAAAAATTGGCACAGCAGGCACCTTGTCAATCTGACCCCGACAGGCCAGACGTATTGATTGGCTAGTGCTGGCAGAAGATTAAGCAGCCAGAACACAGAGGCACGTGCAGGAGGATAATACAATCCATAAGTTACACTTCCTTCTTTAAATTATGCAGTCTGCAGTGACTGCTCCTTGGGATTGTGAGTTTAACTCACAGTGACTGTAAAATGGAAATTGCCTCTAAGTCCCTCCTAGAAGTAGCCATAAAGTTGCATTCAGCCTAAGGTATCTGAGGAAAACTTGCCATCACCAGTCATACAATTTATAACTATCTTTGCCATTGTAGATAAATCCATGTTTTTGACTTTGTGACCATTGAAACATAAAAATTAAACCTTTTAACCATGGCCAGGCCTTTTGTAGTAAATAGTAAAAGCCAGGAATAATTGCTATCAGGAAACTATGTCTAACCATCATTTCTTGGGGAAAGAAACAATTTTTGAGCATGTCTGAAGTTTTATTTCCAGTTAATTGGATACTCCATAGTAAAGATATCATGAATTGATTTATGAAAAGAGCTTCTAGAGAAGGCCCACGGCTCTGTGCCTTTGGCCTGAGTGTACTTTGTTTTTATTATTGTTGCTAATGCATTGGATGAGGACACTTTTGTTGATAATAAGCTTAAAAGACATTTACTTTACTTTGCTTACATGTTCGTAGAGGATGTTGGAAGAGAATTTTGCTGAATGGCTTGGCTGCAAATCAAATGCAGCACCAAATGCTTCCTTCAGACTGCCTGGGGGACTTAGCAGAGTCAGAACTCTAAGTGCTGCGTAAGCCTCCCCTGAGAGCCATAGAATGCTCCCGTTTTAAGAATTATGTGCTGTAAGTTAATGTTAATTGTTTTTGCCAAGACAAATGAAGTGGACATCTGAGGTGATTATCTAGATATATATTTTTCTTCCTCTTCTCTTAAACAGGAAGTTCTACTTAAAATTGGGAAGGATTAAAAAGATTATTTGAATTTTTTCCCAAATAAAAGTATGTCAATGGGAAATTGGAAACAACCATAAGAATGTCTCAAACATCTGGGTAATAACCAGGAATAAACAAAATGAAGGCTATATATGTCTTATTTTAAGTTTAAATATAACTTTTAAAAAACTTAAGATCTCAAAAATATTGAAAATATTGAAATTGGCCTTTGAATCTTACAGTATCTCAGTCTTAACAGAGGGAAAATATGAAAATAGGAAAGGATAAAAGGAAAGTGATGAAAATTTTGAGATGCTGGGAGAATTGAAAAGAACACATAGGGGCTGGGACATAAGTGTAGAGAAAATCCTTAGTTTTCAGACAATCCACGCTTTATTCCTCAATAAATGCTATCCTTGAATAGCGATTTCATGTATTTGCACTAATGATGCTTCTTTGCTATTACACATTGACACCACCTGACTATGACTGAGTTAGAGAAGCATCTCCCTTTTATCTCTACAGTAGGGCATGAACATGTTTGCCCATTTTATTGGGCTTTGTCCATTTTGCTTTATATTTAAAAATATAGAGAGAAGGGAGGGAAATGGAAATTCAAATAATATAGGCATCAGCCAATTTCTAACTTTACAATATTAGATATAGACTCTTTTACCATGTGTTCAAATGCAAAGAGAAATAAGATTTAAGACTTTATATAACATCATGGGAATGTATAGCTGAGGTCTTTATTTTAAAAGCAAGGTGTGATTGGAAATTCATATTTTTAGCTCTGAGGATGGACTTTCCCTACCCACAAAACAACAACAAAAATATAATCAAACCAAACCCAAACACATTATTTTTCAATGTTCACGTATTTATTTTGTTTCCAAGCACTTACTTAATGTATTGAGAAGATTTTGTATAAATGAAATTACTTAGGATTTTAAAAATTTAACTCATTTAAAGGAAAAGGAAATCTTTACAACTTGAGGATTTTTTGAAAATTAGAAAATTAGCTTTGAAACCATAGTATTGTTTAAATAACTTAGGATAATGTACTTAATATGTCAAAATGTTATATTACATACAATAAAGAATGGAAAATCTATCCATTCATTTTTTAACTTTCTTATTTATTTGAGAGAGGGAGAGAGAGAGAATCCCAAGCAGGCTCCCCATGCAGAGCTCAAACTCATGAACCATGAGATCATGACTTGAGCTGAAGTTAGATGCTTAACAAACTGAGCCAGCCAGGCACCCCAAAGTCCATCCATTCTTTTTTTAAAATTTTTATGTTATTTATTTATTTTTGAGAGACAGAGAGAGACAGTGGGACTAGGGGAGGGTCAGAGAGAGAGGGAGACACAGAACGTGAAGCAGGCTCCAGGCTCTGAGCTAGCTGTCAGCACAGAGCCTGACGTGGGGCTCGAACCCACAAGCTGTGAGATCATGACCTGAGCTGAAGCCGGACGCCTAACCACCTAACCGACTGAGCCACCCAGGCGCCCCTATCCATTCTTAAAGAAAAACTGTTTTGTTGAAATGAGAATACTCATTTCAAAAAGAGAATATTTAACCCAAACATGTGGCAAAAGGTGAGTTTGAAGGAAATGGGCAGGGGAACCACAGGCTTTCCTACAGAGAAAATAGCTGTTGAACAATTCCACGAAGCCAATATTGTTTTTACTAAATCAGATAGATGATTAAGTAACATATTTAATCATGCAAAAAGTGAACTAAAAACATAAATGTATTAGTTTTCTGCATTTGCTGAAACAAATTGCCATAACCTCAGTGGCTAAAAATGACAAAAATGTATTTTTTCACAGTTCTGGAGCAGAGACATCCGAAACTGTTATCAGTGGACTAACATCAAGGTGTCACTTGGTACAAAGGTTGCACTTTATCCAGAGACTCCAGGGGGAAAATCTGTTCCTTGATTGACCAGAATCGGTCTTCTCCAGCCTCGGGCTGGCATTCGCCGGCCTGTAGCCACATCACTCCCGTCTTTAGAGGCAGCATCTTCAAATCGTTCTGCTCCATCTTTACATCACCTTCTCCTTTGTGTGGATGTTACATCTCTTTCTGTCTCTCTCATGTTATTTGTGATCCAGATATCCAGTATAATCCTAATTTCATCACAACTGCAAAGATCCTTTTTACATATAAGGTACTATTTCCATGTTTCAGAAATTAAGATTTAATTTCTTGGAGCGGTCTTAAGTTTGCCTAACAGAATAATTCAACTCCAAGAGAGGTTCCGGTCCATGAAGCTTCTGGTCATCATGCTATAGATGATCACAAATCTCTGGGGCTATATAAGGAGAGAGAACTGGCTAAATGGTGAGATAGTCTGAGGAAAACAACATAAGAATAGCTACATATGTCTAAAAAATGTTTTTAATTGATATGGCCAGTTTGGTCTTGTATTCTATAGAATACAGGAACATGAAATAAATGCAGAGGACATTTAAGACCCTGTTGAGCACACATTGCAGAGATCTACATACGACAGACACATACATGCACAGACCCTAAATAAGATAACTGATGAAGACTCTTTTTTTTTCTTTCTGATTTTGCTTTTTTATTGTGACTAGTAACACGTATGTTAACCACTTTAGACTTACTCCTACCCTAATAGCAGAACTTATCTTGTGAAAAGAAGCGTAGACAAAAGGCATATAGAAGAAAAAAATAGTTTCTGGTGGAAAATAGAATTGAAAACCACAATAGTGATCTGGTGGACACAATTACTGATATTGGGTTCTTCTATAAATTGATTTGCTGCTTTTCCCCACTAGTGACTTCAGGAACAAGTTATAGATTCCCATAGTGTAAGGCCCTGAGACAGGTTTTTTGTTCGTTTTTGGTTTTTTTCTTTTTTTGTGATAGAAGTGCCTGACTTAAGCCTTGATTACCTGGGCATCCATTTTAACAATGCCTATGTTGGATAAACACATTGCCAGCCACTTAACTAAAGAACAGATCAAACCCTACACTGAGGCTCTTCTGTTGTAGAAATCTTGGTTGATTTTGATGACTGACCATTTGGGTCACTTGTCTTTTTTCTTCCTATGCTTTAAATTCCTACTCTTTGTGTTTTAAATTCACCAATAAAGAATAAGCCCTTGAAAACCTAGTCCCCCACCCTGGACCCTGAGAAATGCAGAACTCCCAGTACATGCAGGTCCTCACTGTCACATATGCTCTCTGTCTCTCCATCCATGAACTTACTGTGTGGCCCCAAGGTGTGCTATGTAATTTCTAGGCCTTTATTTATTTTTTTGTTTCCTGATTGTTGTGGTGGAAAGGCATTTTGCAATCATAATAAGAACCACAAGGGTTTGTCCAGTCTTAACATTGATTTGGAAAGCAAAGATATGCATGGGAAGCTCACCAGGGCCCAGGTGAGTGCCCCCAGGCATTTCTAGCTGATAGCACTACAATGGATTGGTTGAGACCTCACAAAAATAGTTCCCTCATTGCTTCTAGTTTCTCTCCATTCTTCCTTCTTCTGGTGAGGCTTCCATTGAGAGATAATTTTTGTAGTGTCTTTGCACCAGCCTTTGTTATGAAAACTGGTTTTGCTAGTTTATGGTCTAAATGACCTTGGGTAGTTTTCTTAGCTTCTCATGTTGTGATTTTGTAAAGATGGAAGGAAATGATACGTTTGAAAGGTGTATAAACACTTAGTAAACTATTGAGAGATGGTGGTTTTCTTCTTTTTCTTTGACCAAGAGTCTACTTATTAGATCTAAACTCATCCCTTACTTTAAATTTCCAGACCTCAGATGGACGGACTTTGTCCTAAACCAAGGCTAAGACTTTACCATCTACCTTGCTCAAGAGTACAGGATTTTTCTATTTATGGATAGGCGCCTGCCTGCATTTACATTAACTGCTGCCAAGATTCCAATATGACCTGACATTCCTTTCTGCTGGATGATTGCTTAAAGTCCATTAAAGCCTCAACTTCCTTCAGACAATCCTAGTTCTCATTCCTGAATATCATGGTCTAATCAGTTTCTGAAGCCCACAGTTGCACACCTAGTCATATCTCTTAAAGAAGGACTTTTGGCCAAATGAGCCTGGAGAAGTAGAAGAAGGTTGATAAAACCCTGAATGGGTAAGTCAGATAGGTAAGTAAGACTTTGAGCCTAGAAGAGGTTAGTAAGAGTACTTGTTGAGTTCGTGAAGGAAAGTAGATACCACTGGGTGTGGATTGTTATATGTGGGCCAGATGAATACATTTGTGCAAAGGCCCTTGAGAGGCAAGAGTTTGCAATTGGTTCAGCATGTCTGGGTCACACAAAGGGCAAAGTTAGAGAGCAGTAAGAGATGGCATTGGCAAAGTAAGAAGGAACCAAGTCATGAAAGGCTTCCAGTAATTTTAAGACTATATATTCTCCTAAGGGCAATTGTTGATTTAGAGTTTTAAGCAAGAGTGGGTCAGATAAAATGTGTACAATACGTGGATCATTTTGGCCTAAGGGAAAAGTAGGGATCAGAAAAGGCAAGACTTTAGATGCAAAGGACAGTTATATAACCTTTTTTATCAATAAAGTTGCAGGATAAGAGTAGTTAATGATAAATTAGTGAAAATGTGGATAGAAATACACTGATCTGAAACAGAGTTAATTAGCTGAATAAAAATGCTATAAAATTTGCCAATATGTCTTTAAGAAAATTGATAATTAACCTTTAAGTTGCCTATAATCTTAGCTAAATCTAACAACCATGTGCCAAAAGGCACCATTTTACCAAATTTATGTCACTAATTAAAAATGACACAACTCTAAATGTCATTGTTCTGTCAAGTTTAGCTTAAGTTAGGAGAGTTTATATTTGCTCTGTCAGACCTCTTCTAATTTTGTGTTAGGAAGCTCCAAAGCTTTCTATGAACTTGAATACAATCTATATGATCATTGCTTAATAGACATTTATGAAATGGCCATATATATTTTTAACTTAGATTTGTATCTGTATGATTAATGTGTAATTTTTTTATGATTCCTTTTATTGATCTATTTTCTGTGTATATCACAAACACCTCATTTTTCTGGCATAAGAGTGATAATGACCTTAGGAATCTACAATGTAAATTCACACAAAGAAAGATCTTGAGTGTTTTAAAGTAGCTTTAGTATTTCTTTATAGCCTTACTTAATCTCCTGCTTAAAATGAAATATGTCTCAAACAGGTGTTTTATGAAAATGACATTTTGGCATGTGTATATTCTCATTTTCTCTCATCTGACATGTTCTATTCAGTTTCTAAATCAAAACATGTCTCTGCAACTCTCCAAATCTTAGGTTCAATGTCATTTATGAACTTGAAGTTTTTTCTTTTTTTCATTGTTCATCATTGTCAAAAGGAAAAGACAGATAACTTTAGAATATCAAATTTTATGAAGTTCACCCTGAAATTTCTTATTCTCAAGAATAAGGCACAAGCTGTATAAGATAAGAATGCAACTCTTCCAAAGATGAAAAACAGTATAAGACCAATTATATCAATCGCAGTCAACTTAATTCTGACATTATTAAAGAGAGTTTATTTTATCTGAGCATTGATGGAGGACAGCCAGATGCAAAGTTCAGCCAAGGTGGATCCAAGGGTCCATTTATCTAACAAGAGCTTTTGGGTGTAGAGAGTGACCTGATTCTAAAGGAAGAACATCAGTTACTGCAATGATATTAAAATCAGTTGGCGAGATTTAAGTTCACTTTAAGAAATTATATATCTTTTTCTTTCCAAAACATTATTCTTTTCACACTTTCTCAATGCCTTAATGAGCTAATGAAAGTACATAACAGATAACTGTCTCACCTGTTTTTGTTTCTTATCCTGAGGTTGGAACAGGGATTCATATCAGTTTTAAACCCCAGTCACGTAGCTTTGCTTCTATAGGAAAGGTGGAGGGTGGAGGGTACCCAGATCAGGCAACTAAGGCATAAAAATAGGATAACAGATAGATGGAATGGTTCAAGAATCAAAATTTGCCTGTTACGTTGTACCTGACAAGAAAATAATTCATTAACATTAAATAGCTAACTTTAATCAGACTTAAATTGGCTTAGAAACAGAGAATTCATAACAATGTTATCAGGTAGAATTATCTACCTCAAAAATGTATTTATCAGCATAACTGAGTTAAACACATTTCTTATGCTATTTTAGGTGAATAAAAACTTAATTGGCACTAAATCTCCAGAATATTCAAGATTATCCCAACAGTAGTGATGAAGAACCCTGAGTCCTATTATACTGTATAATTTTTATAGTCTATTTATTTTTTAATTTACTATCAACATTTTAAACAGTGAGAAAAATCTGAGAATATGTCAAAACTATGTATTCAACAGTGACATTTATAATTTTCTTAAATTATAAAGCTCATGTTTAAAAAAATTAATGTACAAATCTTCCTCCATCCATCCTTGTTCTTTTACATTTTATGTAAATTAATCCAAGCCATTAATCCCACAGAATAAACATTGCTGATTGCACACTCACGATACAGCTCAGTATGTTCCTCTCCCTCTGTATGTCCTGCAACTTGACAGCTGGACCTAAAGGCATGAGTGAACCATAGATGCAACACCTTAATTTTGGACCTCAAGCCTGTAGAACAGTAAGACCAAAAAATATGTATAAAGCACCCCAGTTTATGGTACTGTTTTTATAACAGCTCTAGAGACTAAAATACTACTGTAACTAAAATACTAGTATAATTAGTGACATGTTAGAAGATGGAGTCCTGGAGCACCTGGGTGGCTCAGTTGGTTGGGGATCCAACTTCAGCCAAGGTTGTGATCTCAAGGCTCATGAGTTTAAGCCCTACCCTGGGCTCTGTGCTGACAGCTCAGTACCTGGAGCCTGCTTCAGATTCTGTGTCTGCCTCTCTCTGCCCCTCCCCTGCTTGTTCTCTCCCCTCCCCTCTCCTTCCGTCCCCTCCTCTCTCTCATATAAATAAACACTTAAAAACTAAAAAAAAGAAGTTGAAGTGCTCATATCAGCATACATACAATAGTCTATGAGTGGCCCATGACAAAAATGGCTCATGGAGACCACATACATTACCAAGACTTGAATAAAACAGTACCACTTATAGCATCAGCAGTCCTTGATATAGTTTCAACATTGCGAAATATACATCAGTCTAAAGGAGAATGTTATTCATTGAATTTGCAAATACTTTTTTCCCTCCATCTCAAGCTTGGAAAGGAGCCAACAACAGTTTGCCTTCATGTGTGAATGATCCCACTTTGCATTTACTGTATTCACAGAGTTTTTTGAATTCACAGGCTTACTGTCATTCTGAGTAGAAGGGGTTGGATTAGGAGCTTCTGAGTGTGAAAATACTATCTTGGCAATAGAATGAGTATCAGAAAGTGAAGAATAACCTAGGACTGACTTGAATGCAATGGTGACCCACATGACCAACAGAGTCCGGTTGATAAGTCCAGCAGATACCAGGCTCTGTCCACACTGTGAGATTATTTGGAAGAACCTGAGCAGGAGCCTCCTCTAACTTTCCACAGGCAACTAAAATGGCTATTTTTGCTGACTCTTGGAACTAGATAAGAGGCAAAGCTCTTGGTTGGATTTGGATTTTGAAAGCTGTGTATTTCATATATGGAATGATTGCTAGCTTCTGTTGATACACCTACATGAAGATCATGTTTGTACTGAGGTCTGAAATAGCAAACTATGTCTGACTAGCAAAAAGTAGTGGCTCAGTGACTACATGACTGACCACTAATTAAAATCCTGGACACCAACGTTCAGGTGAGATTCCCTGATTGAGAACATTTCACATATGTTGACACACATTGTTGGGAGAATAAAGCACATCATGGAACATCTCTGGGAAGGACACTGGGAAGCTCGTGCCTGGACCTCTTCAATGCACCTTTTCCCTCGGGTAGATTTTAAACTGTATTATTTTGCTATAAATACTATGGCCATAAGTATAGCAGCTTTTGGAGTCCCATGAGTACGTGTAACAAATCATCAGGACTGAGTGTGTTTCTTGGTGGCCTCAGAAACAACAGTTGTCTTTTAAAGATAGTTAAATATGAAAAAAATGCCCATTGATTGCCACTGGCAGCATCATATTCCTTTGTGCCTGTGCAGATTTCCATCTGGTCTCCTCTTCCTTCTGACTGAAGAACTTCCTTCATCATTTGTAGACTGTGAATCTATGAGGGTTAGTTCTTTCAGTTTTTGTAGTTTTAAACAAGTCTTTACTTTGCTTTCAGTTTTTGCGAGATATTTCTACTTGGTATGGAATTATAGCTTGACAGGTTTTAATGGATCTACTTTAAATATATCGTTCAATTATCATTTCTTACTTACATTATTTCCATTGAAAAGCCTGCTATTATTGTAATCTCTGTCCCTCCCTAATAATGTGTCTTTTTCTCTGGCTGCTCTTAAGATTTTATCGTATCCCTATTTTTGAGCAATTATGCTGTGTCTTGGTATATTTCCCTTATGCTTATTTGGCTTAGGTTTTGATAAGTTTCCAGGATCCGTAAGTTAATTGTCTTCATTAAATTAGGAAAAATTTCAGTCATTATCGCCTCAAATATTTCTCTGCTGCTCCTCCTCCCTCAGGGATTGCAATTTCTTTTGTGTTAGGCAGCTTCAAGTTGCCCCACAGCTTACGGATGCTCTTTTTTTTTCCCCCATTTTTTCTCTTTTTTATTTCTCAGCCCAGGTAGTCTCCTCACTCAGCACTCAGAAGAAATACCTGGCAGAACCTTCTGCAGATGTCCAGATTTCTTTGCCCAGCTCTCTTGCTTCTAATACTCTGTCCTATGAACTACCAAAATTTGGACCCACCCCAAGCCTGAAAGCTCCATCTCCTTCACCTCTTGCATTCCACAGGATTCTGCCTGAGTTCCCCCTCTCTTAACCATGACCTTGAAACTCCGCCCAAGCTCTAAGTAGTGATACTCATTCTGTCCACCTTGCTTGTTTCTCATGTTTCAGGGATTACTGTCCTTTGTTATCTGATGTCTTAAAAACCATTGCTTCATATACTTTATTATTCATTTATTAGATTTGTCAAGTGGGAGTAAATCCAGTTTCCATTACTGTATCTCAACCAAAGGGGGAGGTCTTCTCCTGGCATACTTTGGACAAAGTCCCAATCAGTCATTTGCTTCTTTGCTTTCTGGAACAAGTAGAATTCCAGGCTCATTTTGTACTTTTCCTATGCCAACCCAGGGTGAAGGAGCCCTGGTGCCTTTAGATGCAGATGATAATAGAAGATCTCACATTAGGTGTTCTTACTTCTTTTGCAGTGTTGCTGTTTCCAGGCCCTCAAGTGGACTGAGCTAGGGAGGTTTTGTATGTATGTGTGCATGTACATATGTACAATAGCAACCTGTTAAATGGCACTAGAAACGTTTGAGAAATATAAAGAATTCAATATGCTTTAACAGTAATCAAGTAACCATGAGTAGTACATACATCTAGCAAATGGTGACTTTTTATTAGTGATATTGAATATTAAGAAAATAAACATGTAACAGTTGACTTTGTGATATAGTTACCGTAAGTTCAAGATAACAAAGATGTAAAATTTCATTTTATCCTGTGCCCTTATGCTGGTATGGTGCCTGATCTTTTTCCCAGGCACAATGTATTTTTCTGAATATATTTCAAAGTAAGTCATGAGAGAAAACTATATTTGCAAAAACTATATTTTTAAAATATAGTTTAAAACTATATTTGCAAAAAAAGTGAAAAGAAATAAATGAACAAAACCTTACTATTACTCATAACATGGTGCCTAAGTCAGACTTCAGCTGTAGCCATGTCACTTCTTGATATTCGGTTCCCAGAGTCCTTTGTTTCCTTCTGTAGCGATTGGGGAATGGAGTAAATCATTTTCCAGAGAACTTGGACCATGGCCTAATCACTCCATAACTTCATGTTATACAGTGCTATTTAAATAAGAACCTAAATTGACATAATACTGTGAAAAGTTTGCCTTGAAGGAACTCCACAAAGGTAGTAGCCAGAAAAAGACCCAAACTAAGTCATTTTTTGGTTAAAAAATACAAGTATGAAAAATACAGAAAATGTGATTTATTATATATTTACAATTCTTGGGGTGGTAGCTCTAATGTTTTATTCACAATATAATCATAGTCATATGAAGTTATGGAAATTCTAGGTCTAAAGGGAGGTTGCATTTAATTTAAATAACTTCACAAATTTTAACATGTTTGACTTTAAAGTACCTATATCTTTATTTATTATCCCATTGGCTTTCAATATCCAGGTGCTAGTTTAATCTCTTTGCTTCATCAACATTTTTGATTAGCTGCTTTTATTCAATATTAAGATTTTTATAAAAGTTATGTGAAAAGGAGTAAAAAATACTGATTTACATGAAATAATATTTAATTTTTTAATTTATTTTTGAGAGACAGAGAGACAGCGCGAGCAGGGGAGGGTCAGAGAGAGAGGGAGACACAGAACTTGAAGCAGGCTCCAGGCTTTGAGCTAGCTGTCAGCACAGAGCCTGAATACACGAACCGTGAGATCATGACCTGAGCCAAAGCCAGATGCTTAACTGACTGGGCTACCCAGGTGTTCCAAACATGAAATAATATTTTTAAATAATAGAATAATAATAGAAACATAAATAGATGTAAATAGACCTATTGGCCAAAGATGGGTGATTTTTCAGGTGAGAGTAATAATTATATATGATTATTAAGTGAATAAATAAACTTAAGGAAAGTGGATTTTGACTTTTATGATAGTTGCTGTCCTTACCCCTTTGACAATTCTTCTCCTTCCCCCCTCACTCCCCATCTCTGTTCAGGAGAAAGAAATTTGTAAATAGAAAGCATGAGTATATAAGGCTTCTAATTTTTTTTTTCTCTAATGTTTTGACAGTGCTGACCTTTGTGGATTATTTTCAAGACACTAAATCAGATAGTTCAAACTACTGTAAAGCCAAGCATTCACATATTGATTTTTCTTTTATTGTTTGTCACAAAGGGGTAACTGGTGGCATCGTCAAGTCTTATTTACTCTTGAGTTTGCAAAGTTTCACACTTTGTTATTATTGTCATCATTTTCTCAGCTACCTTCCAACTCCACTCCAACTCCACTTGTTTCTGAACCAAAATTTGACATGGAGCCATCAGTTGGAAAACTGTTTTTAGATGTGGTTAATAACTTACCTGCGGTACTTTCTCTGATGCCACTCGATCCTATTAATTTGTTCCATGTGTTCATGACTTGCAGGAACCCCTGTTAGACTTCTTCCATGATTGCCCTCAAATTTTCTAAACCATCACCTCAAATATCTTCTTCATCTAAAACTTTATGTCAAAATACCTATCACAACAGAGGGCACATAAATATTTCTAATTTAAAGTAGCTACATGTTTTATTTAGTAATGCAGCCTGAAAGTCCCTTAGGGAGTTCAGTCACTTCCCTGTTGATGACAGATGTGCCTTGAATCCTGCAATTCTTTATGCTGCTTAAAAGAATTATTTTCCTGCCTCCTGTCTGCTTCTAAACAATCTAACACAACCACTGCAAACAGAGTTACACCTTTTGGGGGAGCAAGAAACTTTTTCTGTTTTGTCTCTTTTCCAAGTTTTTATCCAGTTACAAGGCTCACTTTAGTCTTCTCTAAAGAAGAGATTTTTTTCTTGTCTTTCCCTTCTTTTACTTGAAATTGTATGCTATGTACTTTGTATCCCTGTCTCCCTGAACTCTTTGACAGGTTGCAGTTCCTTAAATATGCCTGAATCAATTACACCTCCAAGTTATTTTTCTCTTTGTATCTCCTTCAAATAACCTTAAATGATTTAGTCTGAGAAAAAGCATACTTTGTAAAGTCTTTTCAAATATCCCTTGACATGAAAGTTTTCTAATTCTATCTAGTTATTGGCATATAAAAGGAATTGTTGCCGTGTAGTGGATTAGAAAATGAAAATCTGAATCTGAACTCCTCCAGTTACTGGTCTTTGTGAGCATGTAGTGAGTCAGTCACTGTTCTGAGCAGTGTCTCTGTCACTGTCCTATATCCTCCCAAACCAGGTGAAATTCAAACAGCAGGCCTAATGTTTTGGTATTAAGTTCACATTAAGTCCCCAGTTAAATATTTTCATTCCCATCTCTCCAAGGGTAAAAATGTAATATTGCCAATGATTGTAGACTACACAGGCATAGGCATTAGAAGACTATACTACTATTCTAAGACACATCACTTTGTTTGATTTATCAGAGACTTCTATCATCAGAGCCTTCTAAGCTCTATGTCATTGACATGTTTTGCATTTTACAACTGATTCATTTTGGCAGGAAGCCTGAAATCTAAATACACGAATTTGGTGTAAGTTCTGATACCTGTTTTACTGTGACTCCAATGAAAATAAAACTTAAAACAAAAGTTAAGGCTTCCATGAACAAGTTAATGATTTGGAGTTGGTATTTTATATACTAAATGATTAGTAGCATAAGATAAGGTTATTAGCAAGTCATCACAGTTCAATTACCCATGATTTAGTTTTAATTATAGTCTCTTCTCAAATGAAGAAAATATTAAAATATAGTTCTTATATGTGATTTAATTTAAAATTGCATTGCCATTTATGCAACAGAAAAATAGACTATGAAGTCACGCTATATTTATCTCAGGTGTGATTTTTTTTGATGAATAAATACTTAATTTGCCTTAGAGACATATTGGAAATATTTAAATTGGTTCCTTAATTTAAAAAGTAAAATTATCAAGTAAAGGAAGTTTATATACAATATGTGACACAATGAGTGTTTTTTAAATATCAACTCAGGATAACAGAAATCTCTGTAGCTTTTAATAAAATCCAATGAGAGAGAAACTACCAACAAATAATCTTTTATTAGTGATGGTGTGAATGTTTTAAGACTCATTTTCAGTAAAAGGCTGAGGAGTAATAAGGAGCCATAGAGAAAAAGAAAAGAAAGAAAGCTCTTTGAATAAGAATAAAGATTAAACACAAAGAAAATAGAAAGCAAAGGAAAGACAAATGGAAAATAAGGAGTACTTGAAAGAGGTAGAAAGCAGAAGCTGACTTCCAGGGGAATATTATGATATACCATCCCCAGACATCAGATGCATCACTGCCCGCCAGATCCTAACCTCAAATTTCAGCTCTTCCCTTTACAGGTCCCTGAAGCCTGAAGGTAGTGAATCTTTCTGGACTCACCTTCATGCTTTATAAAGTTACAGTAGAGATATTTTATGGATTTTGCAAACTGGGCTTTGCAAAAGGATATGGTCATATACAAGAGTTTCCAAAAAGCCACAGGATACATATGAGACAAGTCCACTGAATAACAATCTACTGAAAATGTTATTTTTAAATTAAAACTGACATGCATATTTGGAAATAAGCAACAAGGTCTTTTTTTCTATATTGCACATAGAATTTTTTAAAAGTTAACATGTATGAAGTACTCCAAATAGTGCTTGACCTAATAGGCACTGTTTGTTATCTTAAAAGAAATTATATGTCCTGGGAGCTTTTATTTATTATTATTATTTTTAAAGTTTATTCATTTTGAGAGAGAGGGCACTCGTGTATGCACGCAGTAAAAGGGCAGGGGCAGAGGGCACGGATCCCAAGCAGGCTCCACGCTGTCGGCACAGAGCCCATCACAGGTCATGAACTGTGAAATCATGACCAGAGCTGAAATCAAGAGTTAGACACTGAACCATCTGAACCACCCAGGCATCCCTGTCCTGGGGACTTTTAAAAAGCACTAAAGGTTTCATATTGAAATGCATGTCAGAAACACGGTATCTTATAACGCACTTTAATACACATTAGCACTAAAGGCATTGAAGAATCCTACAGTAAGAGAACTTGTTTAATTCATTCAGCCTCAGCATTAATCAATTCATTTACTCATGAAATTATATTTTTTCTCTGATGTACATATTAATAATTCTGGAAACAGTAATGATCTGAGGTAAAAGTTTTAGAAAACAGTTCTGAGACCTGTGTTTAACCAGGACCATAAATATGCCTCTTTTTCCTGGAACACAATTGGAATTCTCAATAAATATCTTATAAAGAACTTTTTGAACATAACTCATGTAGGTTAAGAACAATTTTTATGTGACATGATTTTTCTAAGAAATGGACCCTTTTATAATGTAATCTATGATCATAATGGGGGAGAAAGAGTTCTATATTCATTTCCTATATGGAAGTTGCCATATAGAAAGATGAAATATATTCAATTTTATGTGTACTTCATAATTTCCTTACAAAATGCAGCAAAAATTTGTTGAAAAATTAAGTACCCCTTTCAAATCTTGAATTATTATACAAATGCAGCACTGAAGTCATTTATAAAACTATTAATCCCTGTTATTAAAATACAGTATATGAAATCTTATTATTTCTCTAGAAATATTAACCTGGAATCCAGAGTTCTTATTTAAAAAAAAATTAAGTTTTTATTTATTTACTTAGAGAATGCAAGCAGGGGGAGGGGCAGAGAAAGAGAATCCCAAGTAGACATGGGGCTACCTCACAAATTGAGATCATGACTTGAGCTGAAACCAAGAGTTGGATGCCCAACTGACTGAGCCATCCAGGCACCCCTGCAAAGTTCTTATTTTAATAGTCACTGCTTGTGTAAGGATAAATGGAACACAAGCAGAGGGCTGAGATGGGCTTATATGGCATTCACTTAAGCTCAATATCAGGTTGAAACAACAATAAAAAATAAACCACTGTGGATTTTTTAAATTCTCGCTTCATTGCCTTACAAGTGCTGCTCTACTACCAAGGAACTTCTAGGTTTCCACGGCAAGATCAAAATTGCAATTACTCTCACATTGTGAAAGTTCTACTTTCCTACATAAAAATATGTTCCAATTAATAATGCCAAACAAGAGTTTGAATACATGAATTAGCATGTTAGTTACTTTAAAAAAATGTTCCGATCTTTTGTACTTGAATTCCATGAAAAACTTCAATTTCAATATTATTACAATCAACTATTTAAAGAGATCCTTATGGTTTATATATTCATTGTCTTGAATGATATCAAAATAAACTGTTCCATGTAAGCTTTAGGGTTGGATCACAATTTAATCATCAATGTAGACACCTGCAATCTTACAATCTCTTGGTTATTGATGTGTCTCTGATTGCATTACTTCAAATGTAAACAACTATTCAGGCAATGGTGATTTAAAATATTTAGTAATTCAGATGATGTGGCTTAAATTACCTTAATAAAAAAATGCTGTTAATTTATTGGATTTAGATTCCACATACAAGAGAGATCATGTAGGGGTTTGTTGTTGTTGTTGTTGTTTTGTTTTCTGTGTCTGGCTTATGTTTTCTGTGTCTAGCATATCTTCTGGGTTCACCCATTTTGTTGCAAATGGCAGGATTTTTTTCTTTAAAGGCTGAATAATATTTAGTCTTGTGTTTGTGTGTGTTTGCACATGCACCTTAAAATTTCTTGATCTGCTCATTCCATTGAGGGACATTTAACATTTCTAATTCTTGCCATTATTATGAAAAAGGCTGCAATTAACATGGAAATGAAAATATCTCTCTTAGGGACTGATTTCCTTTTTGGATATATCCAGCAATGGCATTGCTGAAACCCACAGAAGCGGAGTATAATAGTGGTTACCAGGGGCAGAGAGGTGGGAGAAATGGGAAAATGTTGGTCAAGGGTACATAGTGGCAGTTATGAAGGATGAAGAAGTCTAGATATCTACAGCATGATGACTAAAGCTAATACTGTTGTACATCCTGGATATTTGCTGCAGGAGTAAATTCTGGGTGCTCTCATTGCACACATACCCAGGGGTAACTGGGGAGATGTGTCAGTGAGCCTGGCTGTGGTTATCATTTCACTGTGTATACGTATATCCAGTTATTATGTTATATACCTTCAAAATTTACAATTTTTATTTTAAAAAATATTTAAAAACCAAAATGATAAGTTTGCGGGCAATAATGATTTTAATTCTGTTGCAGCAATTTGTTCAATTAAAATGATCATCACTACATGACGTGGATCAAATAAAGAATAACCATAGAAAAAAGAATCCAGTGGATTTAGGGAAACGAAACTTAACAATATTACTACTATCATTAACCTCAAAAGTATATTAGCTCCACAAATAAAAAATTAAACATGTTGAATCACATATTTTATTGCAATAAGATCTCTTAGCATGAAATATGCCCCCTTACCAAATTTTCAAGTATACAATATTGTTAACTATACATATACTCTTCTCTGAAGAGAACTTAATCATCTTGCATCATTGAAACATTATTTCTGTTGAATAGCAGTTCCTTGTATATTTCACAATTTCACTGACATGAAGTATTTAAAATAGAACCCATAGAAGCAGGGAATAACATGGTGGTTGCCAATGGTTGGTGGGAGGAAAACTGGAGAGTGAATCACATGTTTCTGAAGCACAGGTTGAGTCCATGGGTAACACAATAATGTTGTCTATTACTGTCTTTTAACAAATAAGAAGTTATTGAGAAAATAATAGACTGCTAATTTATTTCTAGCTATCACCAAAATCAGTGGAGTGGGGAAATGACAATGTGAAGTACTGGGCATTAGTGGTATATTTGAAAGTGCAACAACAACAAAATGAATTTCATTGGGAAAACGGAAATCCACTTGTTTTCTAACATAAAAATCATATTAAAAATAATTTACTAATAAAATAGGATACATCCAAATTATTACATATCGATTATGTATTATTCCATGAGGTCAGTGTTTATTACAAATGTATTGATACGTAAATCTTACAAGTGTTACTACAAAGAGTGATGCCTCAGACTCAGAACACTGGATATAAAAAAGGCAGCTCTATAAACAGAGGTTAAGAGAATAGATTTGTAATCTATGGAACGTGTTTTATATATCATGTATATAAAAATACTAATCTTTTTCAGTTCATTATCAAATTTCAAATGAACTTGAGTTAGCTTTCAATAAAGTACCCTTGTAAGATGATTAATAAAGAAAAGCCAGTTATTTTTGTTTTCCCACATGAAAAATAAAATGAGACTTTTCACCGATACGCGCTAATAGAATGGGTTAAGTTATGCTGCAGTAATGGGGGGAGAAAAGCCTACGAGTCTTAACAGATTAAACCACAAAGATTTGTTTTCTGCTCATTTTTTTTTTAACATTTATTTGTTTTTGAAAGACAGACTGAGTCTGAGCAGGGGAAGAGCAGAGAGAGGGAGACACACAGAAGGTGATGCAGGATCCAGGCTGTGAGCTGTCAGCGTAGATCCTGATGTGGGACTCGAACTCACCAGCCGTGAGATCATGACCTGAGCTGAAGTCGAACGCTTAACGGACTGAGCCACCCAGGCGCCCCTCCTGTTCATTCTTGTACCTCATGTCTACTAGAAACAAGTTGGGGCTCTGATCCAAGTCACCCTCAATCCCGGACCTAGACTGATAGAACAGCCATGAACTAGAAAATCATTTCCATTTCAGAAGAAAGAGAGTAAGTGGTGAATTATAACCTAGACTCTTAAAACTTACAACTGGAAATCACTCCTGCCATTGGTGCTAACATTCTTTTGGTCAAATCTAGCAATATGGCCATTCTCAACTTCAAAGTAGATAAGAAATGCAATCCTATCAATGTGCCAAGGAGTGAAGCTGAAGTGTTTGTAGAACAACATTAAAACTATAGCAATGTTCTCTTCGGTGAGAAAATGTACAATTTATGCCTCTTTACACATTACAGAAGACAATGACAAACCAAAGTCCCACCTACTCTCTGCATCTAGCACAACGTCTATGATCTGGGCATGATAACTGGCTGTTTCTGCATTCACTTTGGACATCATTCCCCTATCCAGAAATTTATAAATTACAATAAAAATTATCTGTTCCCAATGCACCCAATATACCATGATGTTGCATCAAAAGGAAACTCATAATAAATATTCCACTTGATAGAATAATGGAAGAAGCAACAGTCAGTTATTCACAAAAAATATGAAGCCCACCCACCCCCATATGTTTCAAGGTCTCCTACACTGGGTGTATATATCATAATTAGGAAATATATCATAATTAGGCCCTGATTGTCCTCCATTGAAATACTCCCAGTGTAATATGGCCTGGCTCTGCCCTCTGGGTGTTTTTTCCTTTTTGATTTGCCAGATATGAACAGTGAATTTAAGAATGAGAATAGGCCAACCACCCCAATTAGCGTTCTTTTCTAGACCTATTTCTTAGATTTGTTATAATTTATCACTTTATATCCATTTGACTTTTTATCCCTTCATTTAACCTTAAGTCAACTGGGCCTATTAATTTTGGTGAGTATTATAGGTAGAATAATAACTCATTTAAAAATGTTCATGTCCTAATTCTTAGAATTTGTGCAAGTTACTTTATAGGACAAAAAGATTTTGCAGATGTGATTAAAGTCCTTGAGATGGATTATCCTGTATTATCTAGGCAGGTCCAATGAAATCACAAGGGTCAGGAGGATGGCAGGAGAAGCTGAGTTTGAGAAGACTAATCTGAAAAGACTCAGCTGGTCATTGCTGCTTTTGGAGATGGAAGTGGACAAACTATGGGCAGACTCTAAATTAAAAAAAAAGCAAAACATAGATTCTATCCTTGAACCTTCCGAAAGGGATACAGTGCTGCAGACACTTTGCTTTTCACCCAGTAAACACCCATTCTGGATCTGGGACTGGTAGGTAACTTTGTTGGAGGAGAAGGCATTTGTTGTTTTACACTGACTGGTAGATAAAACCCAATCTAGATATCCGATATAAGATAACTTTGTCGGAAGACAAGGTATCTGTTGTTTTAAGCTATTTGTAACTTGTAATTTGTAACAGTAGTAGTAGGAAATGAATAACAATTTTGGTACCAAAAGAGAGGTGCTGCTGTAACAAATACCTAAAGTGAAAACATGGCTTTCAAGTTGGACAATGGGCAGAGGCTGGGAGAATTTTGATGAGTGTAGTAGGAGAGGCTTTGAGTGTCCTGAACAGACTGGTAGCAGAATTGTCTGTTTAATGAATCTTCTTGTGAGGACTCGGAAGGAAGTGAAAACATGGCAAAAAAAAAAAAAAATCTGTATCACTTTAGACAATATTTAAATTGCCACCAAAAGACAGTTGATAGAAATAGGAATGTTAAAAGGTGCTGCTGAGAAAAGCTGGCATTGCCATGAGGAAGGTAATTTTGAAAACTGGAGGAAAGGTGATCTTTGTTATTTAGTGTTATATAGTGGCAGGATCCTTAGCCAAATTGTGTGCTGTGCTTATATGGGAAGCAAAACTTGTAAATGATACACTTGTATCCAGGAGATCTGGAAGCAAAGTGTTGAAGGTACAGCTTGGTCCTTTTTGCTGACTATAGTAAACTTTGGAAGGAAAGACATCAGTTGAGAAAAGAAACCAGGGCTTGATGATCTGTTAAAATTCCCTATCTATTCAGATGATAAAAAAGTGTTAAAATCAGGAGACCCATTGTCAGGACATCTCTGTAGAGTAAGGCTCTACAGAGTATGGCTCAACAACCTTTTGTTAGTATCTTGAGAGAATCAAACGGTTGGAGTATTCAGTCACATAGAGGGTTCTTTAGCATGATTATGTGGGCGATTCATGGATGCCCCCCATCATCTCAAGCAGGAGGCAGGAACAGAGATAGGATTAGGAAAGTTCTGTGGAGAAATTTGTTACCCAAAGGAGTTAATGTCCATAACATGCACAAGATACCCACAAAATTCTTAAGAATTTTAACCAACAGAAACACTACTAGCTTTGACTGAAAGAGACAAAAAAAAATGTAATGAGGAAAACAATGTGTATCAGGCTCCCCTAAGGAAAGGAGACAGACTGGTGAAACTACTCAGTCACTGTGCTGCCCTTCATGAAGTAGGAGGGAGGAAGACTATGAGGGTAGAGGCTCTAACTACAGAGGATTATTCCCAGACCTTGAAACCCAGTGAAGTTTGCATGGTGGAATTCTGGAATTTCTGGGGCTGGTGATTCCTCCCCTCACCCCCAACTTCCATTATTTCCCTTTTTGAAGGTGAATGTCTATAACTGGTGCCCTAGACCTGCCATAGCATTGCATTCTGGGAGCGCATATCTTGTTTTCTAGTTTTACAAATCTAAAGAGGGGGAGGACTTTTTCTTGTGGATAAATTAAACCCAATGTCTCACCCGCACCTGAGTTACGTGATTTAGATGATGAGATTTGGGACTTTGAGCTGATTAGACTTAGATGAGACTTTTTGGGCTTTGAGTTGACTCTGTAATAGGCTAAGGCTTTTGAAGATGTTGGAATAGGTGAATGCATTTTGCATGTGAGATGAACAAAAATCTCTGGAAGCCAGAGAGCAAACCGTGATAGGTAGAATAATAACTCCCCCAAAGAGATCCATGTCCTGATTCCCAGAATCTGTGATTCTGTTACTTTAGACAACAAAAGGGATTTTGCAGATTTCATTTCTCTAAAGGTTTTATGATAAAAATATTATCCTGCATTATCCAGATGGACCCAATGTAATCATATGCCTCCTTGTATCTGAAAGAGGGAGGTAGGAGAGGCACAGTAAGAGAAGGGGATGAGAAGTTGGAAGTAGAAGTCAGAGCCACATGAACTAAAAGTATACCCTAGCTATTGTTGGTTTGAAGATTAGAAGGGACTGACCGTAAGCCATAGAATTTGGGAAGGTGCAGAAAGAACATAGTTCCTCACATATAGATTCTCATATGGAGCTTCTAGAAGGAACATAGTTCTGCTGTTAAAGTTTTAGTTACCTGCTAGTGAGGTTTAGCCCTCAAATTTGTGTTGCTTTAAACCACTAAATTTTTGGTAATTTGTTATAGCAACAAGAGGAAATCAATACAGTGGGAAACTGTAGCTTTGGTCTCTCTTGCCTGAGCCATTTTGAATGGATCCAATAGACATCACTTAAAACATTAAAAGTTTTAAACTGCCCAAAAGAAAAAAAAATATTTAACTGCCAATATTGTGCTTATAACAGTAATTTGATGTGTGTAGTAGGGCTGAGTTTCAAATAGCCTTTTATGCTCCAACTGTTTTCTCTATTTTTTATTATCTTGAAATAATCCATTTTCAAATGGGAATAATAGTCACTATATGTTGCTTTAATGTGTTTTAAATATTTTTGTCACTTTTATTTTACTTTGTTTACTTTGTAGCCAAGAAGCCATCCCTATTCCAACCTTAGGAGACTCTACTTTTGTGAATTCTCTCCATGCCCTTATGTTACCACTGCACACTGATCATTATTTCCTTATCTCCTCTTTCTCCTGTGTTGTGCATGCAATCAGCAGCAACTAACACATACTCCTACACCATGTCCAAACTTCTTCAGCAGGACTGCAAGCTCATTAGAAGTTGACCTGGGTTCTGGGGCATCTGGGTGGCTCAGTCAGTTAAGTGTCTGACTTTGGTTCAGGTCATGATCTCACGGTTTGTGAGTTCGAGCCTCATGTCAGGCTGTGTGCTGACACCTCAGAACCTGGAGCCTGATTTGGATTCTGTGTCACCTTCTCTCTCTGCCCCTCCCCTGCTTGTGCTCTGTCTCTGTCTCTCTCAATAGTAAACATTATTTAAAAAAAAAAAAAAAGGAGTTGATCTGGGTTCTGGGTTCTAGTTCTCTGAGTAACAATTTTATAACTTTTTCTTTCTTATGATTTTATAACTACTACCTAAACAGATTCTCTATTTTCCAATATTTATCAAGCATTAGTTTCCTAAGTGGTTTCCTCTTATGGCAGCCTTCATTTTTGTCAGGATTACCAGGATACGATGCAGAGCAAACTCCTTCAAGTTATGTAATGACTTAAACCACTCAGCTAATTCTTCATCCTTCTTACATATGTCCTCTTTGGGCAGCTGCAAACTCTGCTCTTAGTCATATTCATTCTGGGACCAAGACTGGCAAAGAAGCCATTTCTTGAAATATGACTGGTTGCTGGCAGTAGGAGATGAAGTATAGTGGATACATGTTGGCCCAGCCCAGAAATGCTTTAGTTAAGAAATGACACAAGTCACAGTCATATTTCATTATCCAGAGGAGTCCCCATGGTCAATCTCAACTGTAGGGGGGCAGGGAAGGAGAACCAGTCATAACTGATTGAACAGCAATTAGGACGACCATGTACATTATTTGAATCAAAGTTGTGATGTAGCTGTTTACTTTTCTAGTTGAAAATGAAAAAGAGACTTTCTAAGAGAAACTTTTTAGATATAATTTGTAAGTACATAGAACCAATATTGCAGGCATTCCAGTGTGTGATGTTCTAAAATACAGTGCACCGCAAGTTTCCTCTCACCGAAAGATACCAAATTTTAGTAATAAACTCATTATTCTATCCACACAAATTCCTGTTACATTACAGTTAGCCCCATATGCCAAGAAATTTAGAGGAAGTCATTAAAACATTTTTATGGATTAAAATATTTATATAGGATGACATTGCTTATTATACACTATCATTAACGCCTTAGAAAATGAGAATGTAAACCATAGCTTTACCTCATTTGATTACATCTGTATGAAAAGATTCTTGACCATAAGGACATCATTCTCCTATAAAAATTAGTTGCATAATCACAGCCTTGTTGGTGAAAGCAAAGGCAATGATGTTTCTTTTTGGGAAAGTGAAGAGGAGACATAAGGACATGTTTAGAACATGGGTATTTTGTAGCGTCTGTTCTGGGCCAGGACTGTCGTGTTGCAGGGTCTTGTCTGAACCGCTGTGACGTGACCTTTTATATCAAGGGAGAGAGCTGGAGAGCCCCATTTTGGACAGTGTCTATACTGACACGGTGCCGGAAGTATCTGAAGCAGCTTTACAGCATAAGCCTATCGATGACATTGTTTTCGGATTTCGTCGGGGTTTACCTATTAACCTACATAATATACCTAACGTTTAGAAATTAGACAGGGAGAAGGGAGGTAACTGAATCACAGAAATGATGAAGAGTCAGTATTCATTAATTTATACTCTGCACTAAATTGTCAATTTTATACCATCTTTCAAGCCATTTTGTGGAATCTCTTGTAAGGAGAATTTATTATTTTGTACACAACAAGCTGTCATACTCCAAAAGGAAACAAATCCTATGAACAGCAACAATCCAGAGATCACCACAGAGCACAAGACTTATTAAAAATCCATGATTCTGAAAAGCTTGTAGGGACGGAGAGGGTAATAAATGAACTAATGACAAGAACCTGTGGTGAGCTATTACTCCTGTAACGGTGCCTTAGTGACCCTCTAATAAATGCTTAATTTGTTTCTTGGCAGGATAACCCCTTTGGAAGGCCTACGGTGATATGGTCAAAGCAATATGAACAAAAATTGCTTTTTAATAGCTACATAATGAAGCTTGCATGACTTTAAAATATTGAAGTAAACTTTACTATTTCACATTGATATTTTCCTATTCTGAATTCCCACACTATAGAACAGTGACAATAACACTATTGTTATAACACTTTTGTTATAACAGTAACAGTGCTACTCCAGTATCTTTGTCATCTGTGTTTTTTTTAATTCTTTTAACTCTGCACACTTATTGAAATGCGCTAATAACTTTAAGATACAGTATTAAATAGGGGTTAATACGCCTGAGCATAAAAGTATATTTTACTAAATTAATAATATATAAGCAATTAATATTTTTAGAGGTCTAAATTAATTATCTTTTAGACTTATTGTATTTGACAATTCTTTTTCTAATTAGGATATATGGTCAAACAACCTGGATGCTTCTGGAAATGTAATTCTATTTTTGTTAACACTTTACTAAGGAAAACTATAAAAAGTGCTTTATACTCTTCTATATTTTTGATACTGTCAGTCCTCTGATTTTACTTCTATTCAATGCTTTTATTTGTTGCTGCTTTGGGAAAATTCAAACATCCAAGTGAGTGTGAATTAAGCCATTAGGGCTTGATGTATATTTTAGAAGGGTCAGTGTTTAACATAATTATTTTCAAGCCAATCTTCCCTCCTCTCCCAGGGTACATGGAAGAGTACAAGTGTTCTGTAAAAGTCTTCTTTTGTCAGATAATCTCAGTGAATCAGCTTCATTTACACTCCTGATCCTTTCTGATCTGTGTCACTGAAGGTCATTGTAAATCCTTTGTTACTGTGTCTAAGCTTTTGATTTTTATCTGTGCCTCCAACTTTGATTTCATTTTGTCACTTTTGAAAGTCCTCTTTGGTCCAGGAGCCCACAAATACCTGTCTGCCATTAGTTTCCTTTACTTCAAGGTCTATGGATACCAGTCCATCCACCTTACCCAAATTCTGGCTTCCTGGGCTCAGCCCAGCCTAGAGGTGCAATTGTTCTTGAAAATGGTGTTCAGGCAAGGAGGTAATGAAAGTCAGGCTAATTTAGCCAGTACCTGCTATAATTGAAACGGTGAAACAAAAAAGAATAAATTGTAAACATGATAACTGAGAATCCCATGCTGGTAACAGGAGGACCCATATGGGAACTCAATAGCCTAGACAAGAATTTCTAGAGCACTGGAATCTCATATGGAAGCCCGTAAGATTTTCCACCTAGATTTACGGAGGCAGGAGATAAACTTGGGAAAACTCAATTACTGCTGTGCCAGAGGAATATCATAGATGAAATAAAAGAAAGGAGGAAGGAAGAGAAATAATTATAAATTATAAATGTATTATTAATTCAAAGATGAAAGGGTCATAAAATCCTTGACTAGGAATTATGAGTTTTACTTTCAAGTGAATCAATGGCATAACACATTCTCAAAGGAACCATAACAAAGACCAAGTTGGAATTCACCTTTGGTTAAAAACTCAGTACAGTCTTAGACCTATAACCATTCAAATATATTTAGTCTAAAAAAAAGCTTACTGTTATTTTCATTTAATTAATAGAATTCTTAGTTTTAAATTTTTTGTAATGAAAAAATAAAGTGCAATGCTGGGATGCTACTTAATATGCTCCAGAAAACAAAACATTTGGCATCAATAACAATCCAAATTATTAATCCCCTCCTAACAGGGTGGATCTGACACTTGAAACAGTGTTGTGTTTCTGAAAGTACAGCTCAATCATTTATAGTCAGCTACTGTTCTGCCTATATATCTATATATATATATATATATATACACACACACATATTATTACTTATGATATATATCAGAGGTATTTCCTTTGTCCCTAAGAACGTATCTAAGTAAAGGACAGAAAAACAATTCTATTTTGCCTGAGAGTTTTTTTCAGTGGCACAAGAAACACTAAAAGGTTGAGGACAAGCCAAAGGAGAAAACACAAGAATTTGTCTTCTGCCTTTCTGAGAATTAACCTGCAACCAGGTTTTAAAAAGGCAATGGAGGGGCGGCTGGGTGGCTCGGTTGGCTAAGCCTCTGACTTCAGCTCAGGTCATGATCTCATGTTCGTGGGTTCGAGCCCCATGTCGGGCTCTGTGCTGACAGCTCAGAGCCTGGAGCCTGCTTTGGATTCTGTGTCTCCCTGTCTCTCTGCCCCTCCTCCTCTCATGCTCTGTCTCAAAAATAAATAAAAAACATTAAAAAAAATAAAAGGCAATGGAGATCACAGTTTAATTATAGAGTAGAGAGATGTTCAACTCAATGATATTTATTTTCTGCCTTCAACCAGCATAGTATTGATAGTCATTTGTAAGAAAGAAATAGAGCCAGTTGGAACTATCACTGTATTTGAAGCATTGTATGGTAATTTCTTTTCAACTATACATTTCAAAATTTATGCTAAACAAGTATGTATTGTAATCTTTTTGGAGTAAGAGTGTGTTAATGTGTAATATTTTTAAAAATGTTTTAAATAATTTCATATTTACCTATGACTTGCAAAGACAGTAAAGAGAGTCTCAGTAAACCCTTCATTATCTATTCCTAATATTAACATTTTATGTGACTGTGGTATGTATATTTAAAAATTGTCCCCATAAAAACAAGTAAATATATATATTAAGAAAGCTTATGAACATTGGCGTACTCAGTGTAAGTTCAGCAGCCTGCCTGGAGGCTTTGAAAATGAGTCTTCTAGACTAAGGAACAGATTATATGACTGAAATTTCATTAACAAGAGAAAGCATTTTAGGACCCTTTAAGGCTTTCAGTAGTGTATAAAAAGTTATTTAGAAACTAGGAACCACTTCCACATCTCATTTACCTAACTGATGAGAGATAAATGAGCTAAGCATTTAAAGCACAGCCTTGAGGTATTTTTTTGCACATGAACCACAGTCTAACTCTACTAAAAGACAAGAGAATCATTAGCTTTCCGTTAGGTCTGTGCCAGCAGCAGTTACTAACCTTTCCTACCATACATAGTTTCAGAAATAGTAATAGAACAATTATAAATTACGTTGCTCATCACTGATTTAGTACATTTTTGTAAATCTACACCAGAAATCCTGTAAATGGTAATACTTTATTATGTGTAAACAAAATATTGTTATTTATTAAAGATGTCATTAAATCTCACTGTGTTAGTATGGAAACAGTTCATAATGCCTCCTGGGAGGTCCTTTTTATGAAGCGAGCTGAGAGATAAATATTCTGTAGATTGCTTCAAAAACAGATGAAAACTTCATTTGCTGAGTCGGAGGACTATCACCACCATTTGGGCAGTGTTAAAAGCAGACTTAAGGATGTTGCCGAGACTAGAATCTCCCTTGCTGACACAAAAGCTGGTGATAAAGGGTCTACTTTTAAAATAATTTGGAATTAATAATATTAATTTGGAAATAGAATCCATTTGAATACTGTCAGTCCTAGGAAGCATTTTTATTATGGGTATTGCCTAAATAAACAGCAGTGAGACTGCTGGGTTGTATGGAAAGTCTGTGTTTAACTTTGTAACCAACTACCAAGCTGTCTTCCAAATGGCTGTACTATTTTTCATTTTCAGCATTGATAGATGAGAGCTCTTGTTGCTTCACATCCTCACCCAGCAATTCATGTTGTCAGTTAAAAAAATGAGCTATTCTAATAGGTGTACAGTAATATCTCATTTCATTGAATCTGCAGCTCATTAATGGCAAGTGATGTCGAGCATCTTTCCATAGGCCAATTTGCTATCTGCAGATCTTCTTTGGTAAACTGTCTCTTTAGATCTTTTACTAATTTGTTTTTGTGGAGACTGGAGATATGCTTGTATTTCAGCAAAGTCATGATAAAACTTGAGTGAGAAGTTGCCTCTTGTGGATGAGCAAAGAAAGTGGTTTCTTGATATGGAATCTACTCCTGGTAAAGGTGCAGAGAAGATTGTTGAAATGACAACAAAGAATATAGAAGAGTACTTAGTCGATAAAGCAGTTGCAGGATTTGAGAAGGACTAACTCTAATTTTGAAAGCGTTTCTGTTGTGGGTGGAATGTTATCAAATAGCATCACATGCTACAGAGGGATTACTCCTAAAGGGAAGAGTACATAGATGCAGCAAACTTCATTGTTGTTTTATTTTAAGAAATTGCCATTGTCACCCCAACCTTCAGTAATCACCACCCTAATCAACCAATGGCCATCAACATTGAGGCAAAACCTCCACAGCAGAAAGATGGTGACACACTGAATGCACAAATGATGGTTACAACTTTTTAGCAGTAAAGTATTTTTTAAAGTTTATTTTGAGACAGAGAGAGAGAGAGAGAGAGACAAAGATAAGGAGTAAGGGAGGGACAGAAAGAGCAGGAGAGAGAATCCCAAGCAGGTCCTGCACTGTCCGCATGAAGCCCAACATGGGGCATGAACCCACGAACCCTGAGATCATGGCCTGAGCCAAAATGAATACTCAGATGCTTAATTGACTGAGGCATCCATGTGCCCCTACAATAAAGTATTTTTAATCTTTATTTTTATATTTTTTATTAAAAGTTTTTAAAACATTCATATATTTTTGAGAGACCATGTGTGAGCACAGTTGAAGGGGGCAGAGAGAGGAAGGCAGATGATCTGAAGCAGACTCCACGCTGTGAGCACAGAGGCCAATGCAGGCTCAAACCCAGGAACTGTGATTTCAGGATCAGAACCAAAATTAAGAGTTGGCCACTTAACGGATTGGGCCATTCAGACACTGCTTGTATTTTTAATCGAAGGTATGTATGTTGTATTCTTTAGACATGATGTGTCACATAGGCCATAGACTAAGTATAATGTAAACATAACTTATTTTAAAAGTTCATTTTTTTATCTTGAGAGAGAAAGCCAGAGTGAGTGGGGGAAGGGCAGTGAGAGAGGTAGATAGAGGATCCCAAACAGGCAGCACCCTAGACAAGGCTCTGTCCTGTGAACTGTGAGATCATGACCTGAACAGAAATCAAGAGTTGGTCGCTCAACCGACTGAGACAAACCAAAAAAGTCATTTGACTCACTTTATTGCAATATTTGCTTTACTGTGGTGGTATAGAACTGAACCTACAGTATTTCAAAGGTATGACTGTAGTTTATCAGAAACCTCTTATTCAGCTTTGTTTAATCTAAATCACTCCTGTAGTCACTATTACAGACATTTCTGTATTAAAACTGTTATTAGAAAAGTGTCAGAGATAACTAAGAAATTTGAAAATCCCCTGGCAAGTAGCTTAAAGTCTTATATTATTCAACATAGGGTATAGTCAACTTTCTAACATAATTTAGTTAAAACTCAGGATAATTATATTGCTTTATAGGTGCTACAAATACATAGGTAAGTGCCTATATCACTAATTTTTATTTCCAAATATGCATTATTTTTGGCAGTGTTTTTATTGTTGTCGTGTTGTTGTTTGGAACATTATTTCTTCATTTTTATTGAAGTACAATTAATATACAGTGTTCTATCAGTGTCAGGTACAATGTGATGATTCAACTATTCTATGCATAACTCAGAGCTCATCAAGAAAAGTGTACTCTTAATCCCCTTTACCTATTTCACCATTTATTCTCTATAGTTAAAAGTCTGTTTTATTGTTTGTTTGCTTTCTTAAAGTCCACAGGTGAGTAAAATCAGATGGCATTTGTTTTTCCATGAGTTATTTCATTTAACATATCCTGTGGGTGTATTCATGTTGTTGTAAATGACCAGATCTAATTCTTTTTCATGGCTGCATAATATCTCTGTGTGTGTGTGTGTGTGTGTGTGTGTGTGTGTGTGTGTGTGTATACATCACACTTTCTTTATCCATTCATCTGTGGATGGACACTTGGGCTGCTTCCATAATCTGGCTATTGTAAATAATGCTGCAATAAATGTAAGGATGCATATATATTTTTTGAATTACTGGAGGGTTTTTTGTATAATAGTAGTAGAATTACTGGATCATAAGATATTTTATTTTTAATTTTTGAGCAACCTCTATACTGTTTTCCATACTGGCTGCACCATAGTTTGCATTCCCACCACACAAGGGTTCCTTTTTCTCCATATATTCACCAACACCTGTTATTTCTTGTGTTTTTTATTTTAGCCATTCTACCAGTGTGAGGTAGAATTGTGATTTTGTAATGTATTTCTCTGATGATGAGTGATGTACATCTTTTCATGTGTCTGTTCACCAGCTATGTGTCATCTTTGGAACAACATCTATTCAGTTACTCTGCCCATTTTTTAATCAGATTATTTATGGTTTGTGTTGAGCTCATTATATATTTTGGATATTAACTCTTTATTGGATATATCATTTGCAAATATATTCTCCCATAGAGTAGGTTGCCTTTTTATTTTATTGATCGGTTCCTTCACTATGCAAAAGCTTTTTAAAAAATTAATGTTTTATTTATTTTTGGAAGAGACAGATAAGAGTGGGGAAGGGCAGAAAGAGAGGGAAACACAGAATCCAAAGCTGGCTTCAGGCTCTGAGCTGCCAGCACAGAGCCGGACATGGGGCTTGAACTTGTGAACTTCAAGATCATGACCTGAGCAGAAGTCAGATGCTTAACTGACTGAGCCACCTAGGCATCCCTGTGCAAAAGCTTTTCATTTTGGTGTAATCCCAATAGTTTGATTTTGTTTTTTCTTTCCCTTGGCTATCTAAAAAAACATTTCTGTGGCCAATATCAAAGTAAATACAAGTTATGTTTTCTTCTAAAAGTTTTATGGTTTCAGGTCTCACATTTAGGTTCTTAATCCATTTTGAGTTTGTAATTTTTTAACTGTTTGTTTATTTTTGAGAAAGAAACAGTGCGAATGAAGGAGAATCAGAGAAGGGACACAGAATCCAAAGTAGGCTCCAGGCTCTGAGTTTTCAGCACAGACACGGGGGCTCAAAACCACAAACCATGAGGTCATGACCTGAGCCAAAGTCGAACACTCAACCCACTGAGCCACCTAAGCACCCCCATTTTGAGTTTATTTTTGTGTATGGTAACAAAGTGATCCAGTTTCTTTTCTTTCTTTTTTTTTTTTTGCATGTAGCTGTCCAGTTATTCCAACACCATTTGTTAAAGAGACTTTCCCCATTGCATATCCTTGCCTCCTTTGTTGTAGATCAATTGGCCAAATAATCATATTTCTGGGTTTTCTGTTCTGTTCCATTCATCTATGTGTCAGTTTTTGTGCCAGTAGTAAAGTGTTCTGATTACTGTAACTTTGTGGTATAGTTTGAAATCTGGGATTGTGATACCTCCAGCCTTGTTTTTCTCACTCAAGATTGCTTTGGCCTTTCAAGGTATTTTGTACTTGCACAAAGTTTAGGATTATTTGTTCTAGTTCTGTGAAAAATGTTGCTGGTATTTTGATAGGGATTGCATTGAATCTGAAGATTGTTTTGGATAGTATGGGCATTTTAACATTACTGGTCTTCCACTCCATGAGCATGGAATATCTTTTCCTTTGTTTGTGTCATCTTCAGTTTCTTTCATCCGTATTTTATAGTTTTCAGAGTTCATGTCTTTCACCCCTTTGGTTAAGTTTATTCATAGGTATTTTATTTTTGGTGTATTATAAGTGGAAATGTTTCTTTTCTTTCTTCTACTTCATTATAATGTATAGATATGGAACTTTATCAGTTCTAGGAGTTTTTGGTGGAGTCTTTAGGGTTTTCTCCATGTAGTATCATGTTATCTGCAAATAGTCAAAGTTTTTTTTTCTTTCTTACCAATTTGAATGCCTTTTATGTTTTGTCTGATTTCTATGGCTAGGACTTCCAGTACTGTGCTGAATAAATGCGGTTAGAGTAGACATTTTTGTCTTGTTCCTGACCTTAGGAGAAAAACTCTGTTTTTGAGTGTGATGTTAGCTTCGGGGTTGTCTTATATGGCCTTTACTTTTTTCAGATTAATTTTTTTGAAGTTTTAATTTTAATTCCTGTTACTTATCAGACAGCGTTATATCAGTTTCACGTGTACAATATAGGTATTCAACACTTCCATACATCACTGTTTGCTCATCACAACAAGTGCACTCCTTAATCCCCACATCTATTTCACACCCACACCCACCTCCTACCCCCACTGGTAGCCAACAGTTTGTTCAGACTCAGTTAAAAGTCTGTTCCTTGGTTTGTCTATCTCTCTTCCTCTTTCTTATTTTTTCCCTTTGCTTGTTTGTTTTGATTCTTAAATTCTACATATGAGTGAAAAATCATATGGTATTTGTCATTCTCTGACTAGATTATTTCTCTTAGCATTACACTCTCTAGGTCTATTCATTGAAAATGGCAAGATTGCATTCTTTTTATTGCCAAATATATGACACTCATTAATTGGTGGGCACATGGGCTGCTACCATAGTTTGGCTATTATGAATAATTCATTGAACATAGGGATGCATGTGTCCTTTTGAATTTATGTTCTTTTATTCTTTGGGTAATTTCCTAGTATTGTGATTACCAGATCATAAGGTAGTTCTATTTTTAACTTCTGAAGGAAGTTTTAACAAATGAGGAACATCTATACTGTTTTCCACAGTGGCTACACCAGTTGGCTCTCTCACCAACACTGAAAGAGGGTTCCTTTTTCTCCATATCTTTGCCAACACCTTTGTTTTCTTATGTTGTTGATTTTAGCCATTCTGAAAGGTGTAGGGTGATATCTCATTGTGGTTTTGATTTGCACTTCCCTGATGATGAGTGAGGTTGAACATCTTTTCACATATCTCGCCATCTGTATGTACTGTTGGGAGAAATGTCTGTTCATGTCTTTGCCCATATTTAATTGGACAACTTGTTCTTTGGGTTCAGTTTTATAAGTTTTAATGGAATGTTGTGAATATATCTGTTAGGTCCATCTGGTCTAATGTGTCATTCAAAGCCATTGTTTCCTGGTTGATTTTCAGTCTGGATAACTTATTTTGCCTATTTTTTATAAATTGTTTCATTTCTTATTGTTAAATTGTAAGAGTTATTTGTATAATTTTAGATACAAAATTTATCAGATATATGTTTTAGAAATATTTTCTCCCATTCGTGGCTAATCTTTTTCTTAACACTGTTGTTTCCAAAGCAGATGTTTTACATTTTAATAAAGTTCAACTTATAGTCTTTTTTCCTTCATAAATCAGCTTTTGGTATTCTAAGAACTATCACCAAACCCAAGATAACCTAAAGTTTCTTTAATGTTTCCTTCTATAGGGTTTGTGGTTTTGCATTTATATTTAGATTAATGTTCCATTTTGAGCTAATTTTTGTAAAATATGTAAGTTCTTTGTCTAGGTTCAGTTTTTGCATAGAGATGTTCATTTGTAGAAGGTGCAGATTTTTCCCACTGAATTCCTTTTGCTTTTTTGTCAAAGATCAGCTGAACATTTTTGGACTCAATTCTGTTCCATTGATTTAGGTGTTTAATGTTTTAATAAAACTTTATATAATCTTGAAATTAGGTAGTGTGAGTATTCTAATTTTCTTCTTTGAGATTTTGCTATTTTAATTCAACTGCCAATCCATACAAACTTTAGAATCATTTTCTTGATATCTAAAAACACCTTGCTGATATTTTGATTGAGATTTGAGTTTGAATCTATACAGCAAGTTGGGAAGAACTGACATCCTAACAATACTGAATATTCCAATCCTTAATTACACTATGTCTCCACTTATTTATTTATTTTTAAAACATTTTTTATGTCTTTGTATTTATCTTTGAGAGACACAGAGAGACAGTGCAAGCAGGGGAGGGTCAGAGAGAAAGGGAAACACAGAATCTGAAGCAGGCTCCAGGCTCTGAGCTAGCTGTCAGCACAGAGCCTGATGCGGGGCTCAAACCCACAAACTGTGAGATCATGACCTGAGCTGAAGCCGGACACTCAACCAGCTGAGCCACCCAGGCACCCCTGTGTCCACTTATTTAAATCTATGATTTCTTTCATCAGTTTTCCCGTTTTTTTCATATAGATCTTATCCACATATTTTTAGATTTATACCTTTATTTCATTTTTTGTACCATTTTAAATGGTATTTTTTAAACTTCAAAATCACAGTGTTCATTGCTGGCATATAGAAAAGTACTTAAAATTTTTAATGTTAACCTTGCATCTTGTGATCTTGATGTACTGATTTATTAATTCAGGGATTTTTTTGGTCTTTTCTTTGGAGTTTTATAGATAGCCAGTCATGACATTCATAAATAAAGATGGTTTTATTTATCCTTCTCCAATATCTATGCCTTTTATAGATTTTCTTATTGCACTAACTAGAACATTCAGGATGATATAGGATAGAAGTAGTGGAAAAGGACATCCTTCCCTTTTCTGAGTCTTAGGGGAAAAGTTTTGCTCCCTCTCTCACCATGAAGTTTGCTCTGACCTGTAGGTAGGACTTTTGTGTATATTCATTATTATGTTAAGCAATTTTCCCTCTTTTCCTAGTTCATTGACATTTTAACGTGAATAGGTGTTAAATATTAAATGCTTTTTCTGCATCAATTGATATAATCATATGATTTTTCTTTAGCCTGTTAATGTGATGGATTATGTCTTTGAATGATGAACCAAATTTGCATACCTGGTATAATTCCATTAATAAAGAGAATTAACCTGTTCATATTTTGTTAAGGATTTTCCCATTTATATTCATGAGAGACATTGCTCAGTAATTTTTGTTTCTTGTAATGTCTTTTTTGTTTTGTTTTGTTGGGTGCTATTGTAATAATGGCATTATCAAATGTGAGGAAGTGCTTCCTCTCCTATAGTTTTCTGGAAGAGATTATAAAATGTGGTATTATCTCTTTCTTAAGTATTGATAGAATTCAACAGTGAAACTATCTGGGCCTGTTGTTCTCCTTTGGGGAAGGTTATTTATTATTGATCCAATATCTTTAATACTAATAGAGCTATTTAGGTTATCTGCTTATCCTTGTGTCAGTTTTGGTGGATTGTATCTTACAAGGAGTTAGTCCATTTCACTAACCTAGCACATTTGTATGCAGAGAATTGTTGGCAGTATTCCTTCATTATCCTTTTAATGTCTGTGGGGTCTATAGTGATGGATCCTCTTTTATTTCTGATACTGGAGGTTTGCATCTTCTCTATTTTTTTTCTAGGAGTCTGGCCACAGGGTTATTAATTGCATCTATCTATCTAGAGAACCAGCTTTTGCTTTTGTTGATTTTACCTATTTTTGTGGAATGCCTTGAAACATTTTATTGAAAGCCAGATGTGTTGTATAAGGTACTAGGAATATTTTATGGCTTCAGCAGCTTCTGCTCCAGATAAGCAGATTTCAACTGTTACTCTCTATATAGATATGTCTCTATAGATTTGGGGATGGTAGTTTGCCCTGCAGCCTCAATTTTCTAATTGGTCCCAGAAAAGTTATTGTTTTTTGGTTCATCGAGATTTTTCTTTAAGGACAGGAATGATGACATCCAAACTTTCGTCATGTTGAAGCTGAAACAGGAAATGGCATTGTTTTAAATGTAAGGTAAAAACTCTCAGAAAATGTGGTCTATAATACCTTAGGTAAATCTATGATTATTTCTAAAATGGAACTTCATGTATTCAAAGATCCATTAACAATATTATTCATAGTGTCCAAATTCTTCCTTTCTTGACATATGTCTGTGTAGATAATGGAGACTGATGACTGGAAAGGTCTGACTGTATAAGCACCTGGTGCATAGTAGGAAATCAATCATTTAATTATTCTTAATAGTATTATTTTGCATTATTAACAAAATTCAAAACTTATGCTTTGCAAATGAGGCCATGAAAATAATGAACTAGTAGAAAATATTTGTAAAACATTCATCTGATAAAGAACTCCTATCCAAAATTTATAAAGAAGTTTTAATATTCAACATTAAGAAAACAACCCAAATAAAAATGGACAAAAGATCTGCCAGACACCTCAGCAAAGAAGATCTAAAGATGGCAAATAAACATGTTAAAAGATGCTCATACATCATTAAGAAATTGCTAATTAAAACAATACATACCTATTAAAATAGCTAAAATCCAAAACACTGACACCACCAGATGTTAGTGAGGATGTGGGGCAACAAGAACTCTTTTTCACTGATGGTGGGGATCCGTGATGGTACAGCTACTTTGCCAGTTTGGTAGTTTCCTATTAAGCTAACCATAATCTTACCATATGATCCAGCAATCTCACTCCTAGACATTTACCCAAGTAAGCTGAAAACTTACCCACATACAATAACCTGCACATAAGTGTTTACACTGGCTTTAATCACAATTGTCAAAAATGGAAAGCAATTAATATGAGTTTTAATACGTGAATGTATAAACAAATTGGTATACCCATAAAATGGAACATTACTCAGTGATAAAGAGAAATGTTATCAAGTCAAAAAAAAAAAACACACATGAAAGAACTTTCAATGGATATTACTAAGTGAAAGAAGCAAATCTGGAAAGGTTACATACTGTATGATTCCAACTATCTGACATTCTGGGAAAAGCAAAACTATGAAGGTAGTAAAAAGATTAGTGGATTCCAGGGGTTAGTAGGGAGGGACAGATGAATAGGAGGAGCATAGGAAATTTTTAGGGCAGTGTAATTTTCTGTATGATATTTTAATGATAGAAACATGACATTATATAAAAGGGCTAATTCAGTGAGAGGGATGTAACAAAAAATCAACTTAATTGCTAAATGCCTATGAAGGATCATTTAACTCACTCTTGTAATATAAATTTAGATCTTATTTAACAAGTACCTTGATTTTTTTATCAAAATATTTATAATATGTATGTTTAGTTTTCCTGACAACAGAGTCAAACTGAACAAAAGACATAAAACTACCATTTGTGTGGCATTTTTAGTTTATAAATTTTGTCTTGTTTCTAAACATCATTAATATATGTTTAAAGACAGGAAGAAGTATTATTTTGACTTTTCCAAAAAAAAAGACCCATTAAAATTAGTGATGTATACAACAGCACGTTTCTGCTACATGACAGAAAAAAAGAGGTAACTTTTAAGAATTGGACTGAGTTATTAGATCAGGTACTTGTAATTTCTTGACCACATTCACTGGTGTTAGCATAATTAAAGTAAGTGATTCAGAGCCCTTGACAATTGTCTAAGTGGAAACCCTGTGTCTATAAAACATCATATAAAACAAGACATTATTTCTGCATCTAATATAAAAATTGGCTCATTTGTATGTGATGAGATGGCAAACTAGTTGTCCATGGCTTGATTTTATGCTTATGTCCTTTCACTTCTGCTTGTAGTGATAAAGCCTCTTCCCCATTCCTTCCCTTTAATATTAAACGGAGTCATTATCTACTCAAAGTCATGCCTACTGCACCTCTAAACATTTCATTAAATCCAATTATACAGCAAACACTCCCAAAATAAACTTAGATTGTATTGCAGTTTCACTTAACAGTATATAAAATGCTGTGTTTTGACAGGTATCAATTATCCATTAGATACTGAATCAATTTTTCTTAAGCACTACTAACTGCTTGCTTT
>NC_043701.1:25736094-25768214 GCF_006229205.1 Suricata suricatta
AATAGAAGTGGGGGTTTTGATTTTTTACTTTGCTTTTCTGTTTGGAGTATCATTGAAACTACTGTATTGTAAATGATGGAAAATAATTGCATATGTTAAAAAAATAAATTGTATAAAAATAAATAAATAAATAAAAGATTTTGAATGGAAAAAAAATATTAAACGGAATCAGGTGTGGTGGCCAATAATTAGTCACTGGGTACATCCCTGATGGTTCATGCCTCTGAGCTAGAGAGAACGTTCAAGTCAAGTGTTGCTTTTTATAGCTCTAAAATTTGATGTCAAGTGGAAGCTTCATTCGGCTGGCTGGCATCTTGAAGGATAGTCTAATATTCTGCAAGTGATTTTTTTTCTTTTTTAATCTCCTGATATATTATTTAGCCAATTTCTGCTATAATCAAATGATTTATAATCATTAGATATGTATTTTTAAAGGCTAAGGATGTGCACTTCTAGCAGGCACAGAAGTAGACCAGATGGCCTACTTCTACCATCATTTAAGGCTTTCCTAGTCTTTCCTATGTGATCTTGAATATCCAGAGATATACAACAAATGCATGAAGTTCTAAACCAGAGACAAAGTCAGAATAAAAGTATTTCTCCTTCTTCCCTTTTACCTCACGTATTGGGATGCTGCAATACATTTTTTTCTAGCAGGAATTTCCCTCTCTGATTCTCTCTGGCTATAAAAATGAGAACATTTCCTTGCAATGATAATCAGATTTCACAGAAATACCCAATGGGGTGTTGTGCTGTTCAAAGTAAGGAAGCTCCTGGCCTATGCCAAGGCCTGGGGTCATTTAAGAGCAAATTTGTTATAATGTAATTAGTGGTCATTAAAATTTAGTAAGATTACTGAAGTTGTAATTTTGAATGTAAAATAATACAATGCAGCTGAAGGTCAAGTTCTAACTCTAGAGTTCTCTTTTTAAAAGAATCAAAAGGAAAAGTAGAATTTTGATTTTATAACAATTTTTCCAAAATCTATGACTTTTAATTGAATTTTTGCATTTTATCCTTCAGCCTTAACATAAAATTTTGTAGTCTTTTGTTGAAATTATTGGATAGATATCCTATTCTCAACATGTTTGTGAGTGCGTGTGTAAAAAATACTACCCTCTAAGGTGTCTGTTGTTTTCATCTACTATGACTTTTCTCTAGGTTTTTCCTAGCTCTCAATGTTTAAACTTTCTGTTGCCAAGGTTACTTTTTTTTTTTTTTTTTTTGGCTTTTGCCAAAAAAGTTAATCCCTCCAACACACATGGAGATATTTGAAGATGCTGCTGTAGGGGCCTGAGTGGCTTAGTAGGTTGAGTGTCTGACTTCAGCCCAGGACATGATCTCATAGTTGGTGGGTTTGAGCCCTGCCTGTATCTGGCTGTCTGCTGTCAGAGCAGGGCCCTCTTTGGATCCTCTGTCCATGTCTCTCTCCCTGTCTCTCAAAAATAAACAAACATTAAAAAAAAAATAGTCTCCAGTGGTATAAAACAAAAGATGCTGATGTAGACAATTTATCTATCTGTCTGAAAGTAGCTTAAAATTCCACCTTAAGTGAAAATATTTTGGTAGAGACTAGCCAGAGCTAGCTTTAGTCAGAGCAAGCTATCCCTGTGAGGTTTCCAGGAGCTAAAGAAATGATACTTTACCCCCCAATATTTCTTACATAAATATTTCGGCCATAGATTATTTATCACATTTCAGACATGTCAGTGTCTAAATTCTTGTTACAACAGGGTTATTTTTTATAAGGCATTCTATATTTAAAATGAATTTGTGTAAAGCAAGAAAAGTCCTCTGGTATATCATCATGTCTTCATTTCCACTGCAGGGGACTTTTTATCTCATTGTTTGATCAGGGATATTCACCACTGAAGGGTTAATTGCATCCTAGCTCCTAAACCAAGCTAATGGAAGCACTATGAATTATTGCAAACTTCACCACATGAATCATCTTCAAAATACAGCACAGAGGTTAAAACACAAGCTCTGGGGCTGGAGTGCATGGGATTCAAATCTCAGAATTGTACTTATTAATTGTAAGACCATGAGCAAGCTGTCCAACCTCTCTGGGTCTGTTTCTTACCTGAAAAATAGGGAGGAATTAATACACATGCTTCTAAGGCTTTTCCTGAGAATTGAATGAGTTGGTAAATGTAAAGTCCTTAACAGTAATTCCTAATACAAAATAAGAACTAATCTAGGATTTGTTGTTATTGCCTACTCGTGTGGTCAGTACTAGTAAGATACCTTATCAGTTATTCATTTATTTAATTTTATTTTTTTTAGTTTAGATCCAAGTTAGCTAACATATAGTGTAGTTTTGGTTTCAGGAGTAGGATTTAGTGATTCATCACCAACATATAACACCCAGTGCTCATCTCAACCAGTGCCCTCCTTCATGCCCATCAGCCGTTTAGTCCATCCCTCTGCCCACCGCCCCTCCATCAGCCCTTGTTTGTTCTCTATATTTAGGAGTCTCTCATGGTTTGCCTGTTTTTATTTTATTTTTTCTTCCCTTTTCATATGTTCATCTGTCGTGTTTCTTATGTTCTACATATCAGTGAAATCATTTGTCTTTCTCTGATCTCACTCAGCAGAATACACTGTTCATGATCTGACCATAATCCCATCATGTGGTAAATGTCTTGAGTTAATTTTCTCTAGTTCACTCACCATAAATCCATTACGTTGGCCCTGTTTTAGGTTGCTGCATAAAATGAGAATGTTATCTTTGTGTGTGCTTCATAATTTATTCTATTAGTCTCCCTAGGACCCCAGACCCTCAGAAAAGCCATGTCACTTGGATGATTCCTTTCCCAGTTAAAAGACACTGCCTTTCTTTCAGATATCCTGGTACTAGCTTATTATATGTCCAGTCAGTTTGCAGCCTGGTAAATTTTTATAACCAATTCTCTGCCTTGGCTTTGGATTATTTTGCCAACTTCTTAATGTTTTTCTTTCCCGGCTTATCCTGAGCATTCTTATTCCTAAATCATAATGCAAGGGATATAGTGATAATCCTTGACTACCACATGCATTTATAGAGGTATTTAAAAAGTAATGATGATTTAAGCAGCAAATAACAGAAAAGTCAAATTTCTTAACTAAATCAGAATATATTCTCCTATATACAAGAGATATCAAAGCACTTCCAGGTTTGGCTAACTCATTCGATGTGAGGAACCAGCTTCCTTCTTTATACTCGGTCACTCCCAATGTGCTTTTCATAGGTTAGCACCATTTCTGAAGAAGATATCTAGTGGAAGAAAATGCATTTTTTAGCACACATTTAACTCCTTTTCCGGAGCTTCCCAGAAAATATTGTCTCATTGTGTTGGGCATAATTAAGTCATGTCTAAATAGTGCTTGTTCTTAAAACAAGTCAGAGAATGGAAAAACATCAATTAAATTTGACAGAAAATAGAGTAGACAGCTGGAGAATAAAACAAAACCTGTTATCTAAAGCAAGTTCTTTAACCTCTTACATGTATTGTGGCTCAGGAATTCTGGGTCAATTGGACGCTTTTGGCTCAGAAAAGGTCATGTGATTATAGTCAAGACAGGGGTTGGAACTGGAACAGCAAATGAATAAACTCACTGGAAGCATTTCTCTCTCTCTCTCTCTCTCTCTCTCTCTCTCTCTCTCTCTCTCTCTCTCTCCATGTAATTTCAGGGCTTTGCCCTGTAGTTTCTCTATATGGGCTACTTTGGTCATCTTCTAGACTAGACTGCTCACCTTAAAGCCTACAGTCCCAAAGGTGAGGATTTCGGCCAACAAGATGGATGCAATACCCTTTTAAGGCCACCCTTTAAATTAATAGAGCATAATTTTTCCCACACTCTCCTGGAAATGTCACAAGTCTCCTCAGAATTAGGGGAGGAGAGTTAACTCCCTCTCGACAGGAAAGTGCAAGATTCTAGAAAACACATAAGATGAGAGATACTTTGTAGCCATCTTTGGAAAATACCATCTGCCATAGACTAAATAAAAAAAGAGCTCCCTGTTGGGTAATTTGCCACAGAAATTGTTCTCTTGTTCTACGTGAATGAAAAGTAGGGTAGATGAGTTTGGGAAAAAATTCAGGATCAGGAAATATCCAGGTAGGGTAAACCATTCATAAAAGGGGTACCTGAGTAGGTCATAGGCCCCTAGGTTGAGGGATGTTATGTGTATCTGCTGGAGGAGAGAGAAGAGAAGAGAGGAAGTGACAAGAAGTTTTCAGAAATGGAAATGGAAGCTATAATGTAGTGTTGCCAGTGGTTAGCCCTTTTTGAGCCATTTTTAGTGCTTGTCAAATGTTTATGACCATGCTTTGGGAGTGCCACAGATTCAACTAGCCTCTTACTCTGCACTCACGAGCTTTGTCCATTAGAGCTTCTTTCCAGCACTTGTAGCTATGGAACACTGCCTGAAACTGTGTCGTTGTGTGCCTTTAGAGAGATTCTTCCTGATGTTCTGATAGTAGTGCTCCTCAGCTCTGCATACCATTTAAACGTTTTTAATGTTTGTTTATTTTTGAGAGAGAGAGAGAGAGAGAGAGAGAGAGAGGAAGGAAGGGGCAGAGAGGAGGATACACAGAATCTGAAGCAAGCTCCAGACTCTGAGCTGTCGGCATACAGATGGATGCAGGGCTTAAACTCATGAACCCTGAGATCATGACCTGAGCCAAAGTCAGACACTTAACCAAATGAGTCACCCATGTGTCCCTCTGTGTACCATTTTAAAAGCTAGTTAACAGAATTAAAAATTAGATGTAGCTTGGTGAGTGAATGAAAGAAGTTTGTCATCCTATTGTAAAGGACTTATATATCATCATTTTCTGGCCAAGATTTAAAACAAGTGTTAAAATAGGGATTGCCATGCACAAGTCTGTGAAAAGAATAAACCAGAGAGTAAGAATTATTTCATGAAGGCTCAGTTCAGTGACTTGAAATAATACAATTGGGAAAGGAAATCTGAACTGATAGAGCTATGGAGGAAAGGGAGGGACTTCATAACACAGGCCTAGTCAGTGAGTGCTTTGTAGCCAGATGATACGGGGTTACAGCAAAGCATAGCAAGAATGTGTGAGTTCCAACTTTAGACACTTGCATTAATAACAGCGCCACCACTTTTATTCAAAGACACAGGGAACGTGAGAGGTTTTATAGACAAATTTTATGTGGCCTTTTAAATTTTGTTTAGTTGGGAATGTCCACTGGTATTAATAAAATCCGTAGGACTGTACAGTATCAAACAAGAGTCTGTCTAGTGGGTTAAGGGTCAAAGATGGAACCATGGGATTTACTCACAGTTCGGGATAGAGCAGGAGAAAATCCAGAAAAAGAATAATTACAGTGAACTGAAGGGGGAAAATGGAATTAGGTATTATAGTACAGAGAGAAAAGCATGATCAATATTATCAAGCTATGGAGTAGTCAAGTTAAATAGAAGGCAGTCACTGGATTTGATTATTACAAGTGCCTTTTATATCTTATTAAAAGAAAAAGATCAAAGTGAGTTTTACAGAAAAATAGGAAAGAACTAGTAGTTTTTGTAGAAGTCATTAACAAAGTTTGTAAAAGGGAGAAAATGAGAACACTTGCTCATGAGGAATGTAGCATTGATAAAGTATGTGCGACTATACATTTGGAGGAAATGTTTATAAATTGAAGGTAAGAATGACAGGGTTAGAGCAGGTGGAAAAGGTGAACTTGAACTGAAGAAGGGTCAATTCTTTCTTAGAAGAGAAACCGGGAGTGACAAAGATTGTTGGGGGAGAAGACAGGTGAACTGTAAATTGTTGAATAAGTATGATTGACATGGAAGTGCTTAAGCAATTTGAAGGGAATATAACATATCCACTGGGTGAGATATAATTCAAACAAAAACTAAGCCTCACACAATCAGTCAAAGCCCGGAGTTGGATTGAAAAAAACAAAAAAACCCAGAAACTAGTGACTGAAAGTAATGAATAGAAATCACTATTTACTGGCATCTCAAAAATAATGTCAAAGAGTGAAAAAAATTCTCATTGCTCTGAAAATCTTTAAACTGTTTTCTATTTCTGTCATTAAGAGTATCCTTCCCTAGAATTATGACTGTCTCAAAATCTCCCTCCCCCACAGTAACTCTGACCCCCCCCCCACTTCTTTTTATTTAAGCTGCTATTCTTCCTATTTTCTTTTGAGCAGACAATGCCCTTTCCTATGAACTCAATTTGTTGATCATCCTCTCCACTTGTCCTAAATTTATGGTGTTCTGTTTTGGTGCACCTCTATTTATTATCTTAAAACTGCATCACAGAAACCTAAAGAAATAGCTATGCAAAGGCAATACGCACTAGACATGGGTGAGGATAAAAAGGCTCAATGGGAAAACAACAATAACATGCAACCTTCCTGGACATACAGGAAGGAAGAAGACTGAAAATATTCAAATGTACATGTTTTCACCTTGTCACAGATGGGAAAGGAGGTCAACATAGTGAGTAATCTGTTCATAATTTTCTGCTACAGTTCCTAAAATATTGATGATTCTTCAAGGGTAATTCAAAGATGATATTGTTCATAAAGTGTATACATTCCCAGAATCAATTACTAAAGTATTATATCTTATTAAATTCTCATTTATAACCTCATAAGTCCTATCACTTACCATAAGTCCATACTGATGGTGGTATTTTTAACCTCATGAAAGTGGCTGTAAATTCTATTATTCCCCATAGTAAGAGTAGCTTCTTAAATGTGTGATATGTGCCAGACTCGCTAAGCATTTATTCTTCATGGTGACACTAGTATGTACAACCGTTATTACTTTTTCAAGTGAGAATACAAAAGCATAAAGGTAAATTAGAAAAAACAAAGACAAGTAGAATCGCTATAAATTGAAGATGAAGGAGTGTGGTAGGCAAAATGATCCTCCTTCCCAAAGTTGACTATGCCCCACTCCCCAGAACCTGTGAATGTGTCATCACATGAAATGTGTCATCACATGAAAGATGTTTCACGTTAAAAGGGACTTGAACATCTGATTAAGTTTTAGCATCTTGAGATGGGGAGATTATCCAGGATTTTCCAGATGAGCTTATGGTAGTCACAAGAGTTCTTATAAGAGAGAGACAGGAGAGTCAGAGTCACAGAAGGAGATATGATTATTGAAGCAGAAGCTAGAGCAATGTGACCACAAGCCAAGACATATGGGTCATCCCTGGAAGCTAGAAAGGGCAATGAATAGATTCTCCCCTGAAGTCTCTAGAAGAAATGCAGCTCAGCTGAAGACATTTTGATTCTAGTCCATAGACGTCTTTCACACACTTGACCTCTAAAATAATAAATTTATGTTGTTTGCAGCCATGAAGTTATTAATTATTTGCTATAGCAGCAACAAGAAACTAATACAAGTAAATAAGAATGGTGACAAGAGTGAAGTCTTTAGTAGATGTAAGGGAATGGGCACCACACCAAGGACACTGGCTTTTTTATGTCTTTGTTTTTGGAGAGAAAAGGCTTTTCTTACTGGTGGTCCCCATTAATTATGAATATATATATCCCCAATTAATTATGAATCTGTGTGTATGTATATTATATATATATATATATATATATCTATATATATCCTGTATATATGTATACACATACATATATACAGGACATACAGGAGACAAAACCACACACACCTCTATTTACACACACATAATAGGAGCTCAAAAATATTTAATATTTGATGGATTACAAAGGCTTAGAAATGTTCCTCAAATCATAGACCATCTCTCTCTGTATTTCTAAGACATGACATGGACTTCTATACTCAATTTATTCACATATCCCTTTAAAACCTTCTACCCACACAATCTTCAAAAAGATTAAAGGAATATTTGTGAAAATGGGGTAGAGAGAGAGAGGCAAATAAGTAACACAAAGGAGAGAAGGGCACCACCCACATGCTAGAGATACTAAGTAAATTCTGAAACTTACAGTGGGGAGAATTGCAGATGGAAGGGAAGGCCAGCCAATCTGTAGTTGGTCTTATGTGCGGGAAGACTACCTCTGGTAAGCATGTGGAACAGTCACCAGGAGAAATCACTAGTTCTTATATTTCTGGAGCAAAGAAGGGTAGGGTTGCAGATAGAGATCCTACTGATGCTTCCTGACTATGCAATGGCCATCTAGAAAAGGAATCTACAGATGGCCCTGTTATACCTGAGGAAAGACTGGATTTATGGTCCTCTTATGATAGCTACCATGCCAGCTAAATCATGGTGACCCTTGTTTAGTGATGGTATCATAACAAGTAAAGATAACTTTGAACATGATAAGGGTCTCCCAGGGTTTCACTAGAAGTAGCCACTAAAGACACTTTGCCTTTATTTCCTTTTTCTGTTGCTCAATCCCTGGATGGTTGATGTAAGTCTACAACACATGTAGGCATTCTTGTCTTCTCTCTCTAGGTATGAAAAAGTATTCATTATATATTTGTACAGGCACACAGGTTATAACATTTTTTCTCTTTCCGTATTTCTCCATGAGCAGTGTGGATGACTATTGTAAAATATAAAACTCATCATAATACGTCTCTGCTGAAAGCGCTTAAAGTCTTCTTATTGCCCTCAAGATAAAGTGCTTAACAAGGAGCCCTTCCTCATCTGGCTTCTGCCTACCTCCCCACCATCAAAAGTCTCCTAACACAGTATGCACTAGTAACATGGAACAACTTTTTTCCTCCTAAAGTTAAATGTTTTGTGTCCTCAGGGCCTTTGTGCATATAGTAGTTCTATTTGGGATTCCATGTCTGTACCATTTTCTAGGTCTCCTGCCTCATAGTGTGGCTGATTTGAACATTTTCAGGTCTCAGCTAAGAAGTCCCTTCCTCCTGAGGTCTTCCCCAACCCACCACAAAGGAAAAAGTGGTTGTGTCTCCTCTATGTCCCACAGCACTCCTCACGATGCCATCTTTGTGCTCTATTCCATAGTTTAGAAGTGCAGAAAAATTGGATTATAAAAATTCTTAGTTAGAAGAGCATTATTTGGGGGCAAATAGATATACTGATAAGCTCTGCAGAGTGATTCCTAGGAAATTAAAATTATCACTAAACTGTTATATGGGAGTCTATCAGAGAAGTTCATGTTGCAGAGGGAGAAGAGAGGAAAAGGTAATAAGGAAAAGAGGAGAACCAAAGAGGGAATAAAATTTGATGAGCTCAACTGTCATGTATTTTATGTATCTGTGCCTTAATATCTACCAGCATGTATATGATAATTGTATCTGGATGAAATTATTATGGTCATTTATATTCTCTTTTTTTGAGTTATTTAAATATTTCTGAAATAAGTATTTTTACTCTTGAAATAAAAAAGATTATTGGCTTATTCATTCAGCGAATACATATTGAATATTTACTAAGTGCACTTTTCAAAGCACTGAGAATATAACCATGAACAAAACACAGAAAGTCCCTGTTTTCAAGGCACTTGCATTCTAGTAGAAGATGTAGGAAAAGAAACTAAAAATAAGTAAGGCAATCAGATAGTGAGTAGTACTAACTCATATACTAAAAACTGAGTCGGGTCAGGAAAGGCCATTTTCAATGACAAGAAATTGTCCAGGTGAAGATATTTCCCAGGAAAGCAATGGGAGCTGCTAATGCAAAGTCTTGACAATGGAAAAGTCTTTGAAATGTTACAGAAATAGAATCAAGACCATCGTGAAGTGTGATGATTGAGGGAGATGGGTGTTTAAGATGGGAAAGGATAGTTATGCACGGCTTCAATTATGTAAGACCTTAGAGTCCAGGATGGTGAATCCAGATTTTATCCTCTAAGGTACTGATAGCAAATTTATTAAGAGCACATCCCAATTTTACTAAGTATTCTTCTAAAATACCATTTTAATGGCTTCACATTATTCTGTCATATGGATGTGCTGAGATTCAATTAATCATTCCCTTATTATTGGACATTTAGGTTATAAGACTTGGCCAAAATCCAACTTGAATCAATTAGTGAAACAGAATGGACCCACCTCCTTACCACTTCAATCAGATGCCAGTTAGTAGCAATTAGTACTTACTGCAGGTGACATATGACACTGGAAATTATAATCAGGTAAGAAATGTACATTATTTTCCCTGATACAACTTATTTTGACATGTGTGAAGAAAAGAGTAGATGCTTAAATTAATATCACGGCATGTTTTCAATGATCTCTGGAGAGCTAGTACAAATCTAATACAAGGATATGATAGTATAAAAACTGGCAATTTTAAAAGCTTTTTATTTGAAATAGAATATTCATACCATAAAAGACAGTTAAAAAGTATAAAAGTAAACCTAGCATATACATTTTTAAAAAGAATAGAGAATATTCTTATAGTGGGACCAACCATACTTTCAAAGCAGGAATAACATTAGGTTGGCACGTGTCCACTGTGTTCAGGGATCCTGTCCTACCTAGCCTGTCTAGAGCTCTAACATTGGACCTGCATCTGCAGTATTTGCCTATTTAGTGCCATTACCCCTTAATAATTGGGTGAAGCCTATGGATCCCTTCTCAGAATACTGATTTTAGCTGAATACAATTAAATGCATGGGACTATAAAAAAAAACAAAACAAAACCATAGCCCATGGACTCAGATGAAGATCTGGATTAGCAGCTCTCCATGGACAGTTTCTAAGTTTTAGTACAAGACCTCTCTGACCCTTGGCTCAGGGGCAGTGTAAACAGTTCTGTGTGCATGCACATGCTTATAAAAATTAGTCCCTCAGGCTACAAAAGCCGGGATATAAAGTCAGTGGACAAGCAAATTAAAAAAAATTCCTTGGCACCTGAGTGGCTCAGTTGGTTGAGCAGCCAACTTCAGTTCAGGTCGTTATCTCACAGTTGATGAGTTCAAGACCCACATCGAGCTTTGCACTGACATTGTGGAGCCTGCTTTAGATTGTCTGCCTCCCTCTCTCTCTGCCCCTCACCTACTCTCTCTTTCTCAAAAATAAACAAACATTAAAAAGTTTTTTTTTAATTCCTCACTTGGTATCTAGGCCCTAGGAACACCAGCCCTATACAGTGACTCCTTTGCTTTGGTTAAGTGGTTAATGATATAGGGAAGAGAGTCCCTATATTTTCTTTAAAGCTACCATCTTCTGGGTCCCATATGACTTGGGAGGTAGTACTCAGTGGACTGTCATGTCAGCCATCCAAGGATGCTGCTGGTTATGAAAAGAGTTAATTTCCATTTTGGTCACTGTAGGTGCTGAATTCCTCCAGCAGCACTTGCTTGACTGGCCCTGTGGCTAGCAGTCCCTGAGCGCTGCGGGGATGGAGCCTCTCCCGTGGTTCACATACCGCTCCTTCCAGAGGCCTGGTGTCCTTACCCCCTTTCTTTTGTCGTCAAAGATATTACCCTACTTAGACCTAGATCCCAACTCAGGACGTATCCTGCCATAGACTTGAGCCTTTTCTGTTATTTGCTTCATTTTCTTTTCTGGAGTTTTGTTGTTCTAGCACCTTCTTGGATTGGTGAGCAATGTCTGCTCTTGTCCCCCTAACTTTCCATCTCTCCCAGTAACCAGTTTTTATTCCTACCTCCTATAGTTATTGGTTGGCTTTCTTTTTCTTTCAAAATTAAAGCAGCAAACTGATTCAAACTAATTTTTAGATTCAAAACTAATTTTTTGTGTTCATGTAGTTTGAGTTCTACAATTTTTCCTTTAACTTTACTGCAAATATGATGTCCTTTTGCTTTATATGCCAGTCTGCCCACAACCTCATTTCTACTATGCTTATGTGTATATGCATATTAGTGAGTAGAGAGATGCCTGTTTGTATCTTTTTGTGAGCATCTGCTATGGAGTTTAAATGCTGGAAGAAATGGGAGTGTTTTCACAAGAACTTTCCCTCTGTCCCTATATGGGAGATTATAAGGAAGAAGACATGCACATCTTTTTCTGGGTAATTATCTCTCTCCGAGAGTGCCTCTCAGCATGTACATGGGAACTGTGTACACATGTGCTTTATAATCTCTCTTACTGGGAAGTGGGTGAGAGAGAAAGCTAATGGAGGAACAAAGATTTCGATACAGAATAATACAGAGAAAGCAGCAAGGCTATGGAGCCAGCTACCTGCTTCGTGAGCTCCGTCACTCAGGGGTTCAGTTTTCTCATCTGTAAACAAAGAAAACTTGTGATTTGTTAAAATAAAAAACAAATGGAGACCAGCCTTGAAATCTCCCTGAACACACAGAACCTGCCGAATCATACAAACAAAGCTTAATTTAGCTTATTTTGCAAGACTAACTTGACCCAGGTCAGTTCTCGCTTATGCCTCTGAAAATCACAAGCAAAACTGAAACTTTCCCAAGGTTGATGTGAGATAACAACTGACCAATTTCCTATCATTTAAGAGAATTCAAATATTAAAACCAATCACTGTGAGGAATAAACAGGGCTTTCTCCCTATAACAACATACTCCTGAGCCTCATTCCATGTTTTGGTTTGAGCATCCCCAATTTGCAAACTGCCTTTTTCTGTATGTGCATAACACATTTTTACTAATTAGTACTTCAGTGATTCATTGGTTTTACTTTGGCTTTTTCTAAACCTTAGATTATTTGAGGGTTAAATGCCTGGAGCAGTGTAGGGGATCAATATATGTGATCAATAGATTTCCTTTCCTTACCTCAGTCAGCAAGTGTTGCTCCTAAGACCTTTAATGCTTAGCAATCAAACTTAAACGTCCAAAAAGTGGCAACTTTTATTGAGTATTTTATATCCAGGAGATGCTCGTCTCCGTTCTTTACTGTCCGTATGGATCTACAGGACAGGTATTTTTTTTTAAGTTTATTTATTTTGGCAGAGCAGGGGCAGAGAGAGAGAGAGATTGAGAATGGAAGGCAGGAGAAGAAAGGAGAATCTCAAGCAGGCTCAGCACTGTCAGTGCAGAGCCAAATGCGGGGCTCAAACCCATGAATCATGAGATCATGATCTGAACTGAAATCAAGAGTCAGAAACTTAACCGACTGAGCCACCCAGGTGCCTCTGGGTCAGGTATTTTTGTTATTTGTGCTTTCCATGGAACTAAGCTGAGGCTTAGAAATACTAACATGCCAATGGTTCTAGAACTCCTAGGCTGAACTGAGATTTGGGGCCTGACAGACTGGCTCCCAGATCCCGTGGACTCGCTGCACATGCCAAAAAGCCTCATAAATTGGTTAGGCGTGATGCAGAAATAGAGAAATTTTTCTGAAGATCCAATTTTTGGGAATTAGGAAGGAATAAAATGATCTTTCTCAAAGAAGAACAGGGAGAGGGAGTCAGTATCGTACCAGAATCAGTGCTGTTTGTAAAAGACCCTGGTATTCACTCTGCAGTGCTTGAACACGGAGCGAGCCGGCTCTCAGTGCGCTCCTCATTATCCCAGCTAGAGGGGAAACCGAGCTCAGGCTTCCACAGGATTAGCGGCTCCCTCCGCCTGCCCTGTAACAACCACAGACCTTGTTTCCCAGCTGTCCTCTGTGAATGGTACAAAGTACACAGCTTTCTCAGGTGCTCTGTAAGCAGCACCCTCTCAGAGACTGTCTATGTCAAATAGCCTGCTTATTTCCCCCTAAGCAGATTCCTTCTTCAGAGTTAGTCTATATGAGGGATCTGACAGGTAGAAGGGTGTTTCCTCTAGTAAGAGAATGAGTCTCACACTCCACAGGAGGATGTGAAACTGAGGACCGCCTGCATTCGGTGCTTGGTTACCTCTGACCACAAAGGTTCTCCCTTAGCACACATGTGGAATTTCTCCCATCTCCATGCATGACAGGTGACAGTCCTGAAGCACCCACCAGGCAAGAAAGTTTATCAGCAGTATAAGGGAACAGGAGACTTCTTTGTGGCCACTGACTGGCATAAAGGAAATACTTATGCCTGCCGGATGATGACGATGACAACAATGACAATAATGACAACGATGACCAAACCACATTTGTACATCACTCTATGGCTTAAAAAGCAGTTTTAAATTTATGATCACATTTATTTCTTCAGGAAAGGGAATATAAATCATTCACATATGACAGTTGGGGAAACTGATGCACTGAGAAATAGAGACTTTTCCAAGTTTGACTCCAAGAGAATCCAAGAGTAAGTGCTAAATCTGAAGCCTCCGGATGGTTTTACACCACGGTGCTTGAGAAATACCAGGTAATTAATTCAAAACTGTTACTTCTAAATACCAGGTTGGAGACTGTTCTCAGATGAGTAAGAATCCTTTGTGCAATGAATAATAATATTAGCTAAATATAACCAAATTACATATAAATCGTAACTAGTCAGGCAACTTGACAGTTTCCACTCTGTTTCCTCCCTGTAGGCAGTAAGTATGCAGCTTCTGCTGAGCTGAGAAACCTTTCCATTTAGGTTGTATTTGGATCCTGGTTGGAATAATTCTGCTGTCAGCATGCTTCTTTCCTGGCAGATTGACTCCGATTCTTTATTTGCCAAGATAATCTGATAAGCCATCCAATTAAGTGAAAGGAACAAGGGTGATTCTATTTTTCTCCCAAAGAAAATGTTCTTCTATTACTCATTGCTTTTCATTTTTGTAGTCATTGTAAAATTGTTATCTCTGGACACTTTACAGGTACATATCTAACTCAGCCACACTCCTAATCTTGGCACAAAAAGACTGCATACACAAATTGAACATGAGGCTAATGTCAATGTTGTACACAATAACCCTATAAGACTTAAATGGTTGACAGGGCCCTTTACCTTTGGGTCATTTTTTTTTTTCTTACTATGCCTAGACTTTTCGTCAGTCCTGAAATCCCTGCCAGAAACTGCTAAACCTATGTCTGAGTAGTATCGATCCCTTATACATTCACTTTTTTTATTGGGCGTCAGTAAAGACCATTGTCTTAATTAAGATTCATCACCAAGAAATCAGTATACCATTTAACTTTTTGCTTTTTACACATGTAAATAATAACTCTTCAAAAAAATAAATGCACAATAAGAGGTCAATACTTTTCATAGGGATAAGTGGTCAAGAAAAAATGACGCATATCTAATATATATTAATTTCCCTTCAAAAATCATTGATGGTACTTTTTTTCTTCTGCCATCAGCAAAATGTTGGACAATCTTAGATACGGAGAAAGAAAACAGCAAAAATGCTTTATTTGTTACTTATTATTCTTTGATTTACTATTTTATAAATAACAATATGTATATTGCTATACACATTTTATTTATATTGATATATCTCAGTATATTTTACTTGCATTGAAGGTATTTGCAATTTGGACTATCAAATAGAGGATGTTGTCAGAATATTGTATAACGAGCATGTGTTCCACTCATGATCCATCCACATGTGTTTTGAATAAATTACAGGAATCCCAGATTATCATTTATAAGGGAAATAATGAAATATCAGAACATTACATTTTCAATTAAATTCTTAATTTTCCTCTATATTTGGTACACAGGGAAGTTACTTTTTTTTCCCCCTAGGTGATATATATCCCAGGATTTCTATAAATTCTCACATTCTTGTATTTTGAAACTCCTGTTTTAACAAACTGATAGTCCAGTAAACATAAAATAGAGGATTGGTTTCTAATATTGAGTTTTTAATCTAGCCTTCTAATATCAAAGCTTTAATACTGATATGTCCAAATGATTTTTTAAGATAAAATTAGGGGCGAGGTCGGCGAAGCCTCCGACTTTGGCTCGGGTCATGATCTCCTGTTCATGGGTTTGAGACCCGCATTGGGCTCTGTGCTGACAGCTCAGAGCCTGGAGCCTGCTTCAGATTCTGTGTCTGCCTCTTTGCCCCTCCCCACTCGTGTTCTGTCTCTCTCTGTCTCAAAGATAAACAAAAAGTATTTTAAAAATTTTTAAAAAGATAAAATTATTAGTGACATTTATCAAGCTCTCTTGGGTAAAGAGGATATATAATTGAATTTTACCTACGCAGTACATTATGATTTGAACTCTATTTTGTATTCTGTTCTTCATAAATGTATCTAATGTACAGTCAGCTCCCAGTCACCCTGAGACCTAACCACCTTGCAGCAGATGCAAATGCTGACCTAGATATGATCTAAGTTTGGTGATGTGAAAACTTTTATAGATAAATGAAAATAGCTTCTATCCATGCACTCCATTTAATTCTGCATATATAAATTTTTGTTTTCTGGGTTGTTTTTTTAAATATTTGAGGTAAGTGGTCCTATTTAGGGATCATTTTGAATGGGCTTAGTCAGAATAGGGGAATTTCCTTAAATACATGATTCTAAAAGCATCTTTTTTTTTTTTTTTGCACTCCCTTTCCCAAAGAGCCCTTCTCCAACTAATTTTCAAATGCTAAAATTCTACTATTACTAGTGCTTTATTCCTTTAACCTCTGTAAATGTGAATTCCCTTTGGCAGAATAATAATTAAAGTGATTAGTGTTGATAGGCTCCTCAGAGCAGTTCTTCAGAAAGGTTTCCATGAAGGGAAGAGAGAAAATGTAACTCAAGAAATTAAATAAAGGTAGAATGAAGACAGACTTTACTCACATCACTTTTCTTGTAGGGTCAACTCTAGAAACTAAGAAGGGCTGCATTAATAGTTGTTAGTTCATAGGAGAGCTCATTAGTACTGAATTGTGAGCCAAAGGACGGTTCCCTATCACAGTGGCATAATCATGTGGTGGATTTTCTGACCTAGTGGATGCCAAACTACCTGCTTATAATACAGAACAGTATAGTAACCCGAAAGAGCACAGATGTTTAGAACCTCAGAAAACATTCATTTCAGAAGTGGAAGTGAAACAAATGAAAATTTACTGACACTGGGCTAATTTTGAAAACACACTCAGAATCATCAATAAACATTATTCTAAATGTTACTAACACAAACTTTAATATGATGTTTCAGTTTGTTATAGATCTATCATGAGATAGATCTATATTAAGATTTTAATTTTAATTCCAGTATACTTAACATACAGTATTGTATTAATTTCATGTGTACAATATAGTGATTCAACAGTTCTGTTATTCAGTGCCCATCCTGGTAAGTGTACTCATTAATTCCCATCACCTATTTCACCTGATGTTTCCCCTACCTCCCCTCTGGTAAGTATCACTTTATTCTCTATAGTTAAGAGTCCGTTTATTGGTTTGTGTCTCTCTTTTCCCCATTTGCTCTTCTGTTTTGTTTCTTAAATTCCACGAGTGAAATCAGATGGTATTTGTCTTTCTCTGACTTATTTCATTTAGCATAAGGCTCTATAGCTCCATCCATGTTATTACAAATGGCAAGATTTAATTCATTTCTATGACTAATATTCCACTGTATACATGTGCATCACCTATTCTTTATCCATTCATCACTCACTAGACACAGGCTGTTTCCATAATTTGGTTATTATAGATAATGCTCCTATTTTCATTGGGGAGCATATATCCCTTTGAATTAGTATTTTTGTATTCTTTGGGGAAATACCTAGTAGTACAATTGCTAGGTAACAGGAACCCTGTTTTTAACTTTTTGAGGAACTTCCATACTGATTTCCAGAGTGGCTGCACCTGTTTTCATTCCCATCAACAGTGCATGCAAGAGGATTTCCCTTTCTCCACAACCTCCCCAACACGTTGATTTTGTGTTGCTGATTTTATAAATTCTGACACGTGTGAGGTGATGTTTAATCGTGTTGATTTGCATTTCTTTCCCTGATGATAAGTGATATTGGACATCTTCTCATGTATCTGTTGGCCCTCTGTATATTTTCTTTGGCGAAATGTCTGTTCACATCTTCTGCCCATTTTTTAAATGGATTATTTATGTTTGGGGTGTTGAATTGTAGTAATATATATATTTTGGATACTAATCTTTTATCAAATACATCATATGCAAATATCTTCTCTCATTCTGGAGGTTCCATTTTAGTTTTGTTGATTGTTTCCTTTGCTGTGTAGAAGCAATAGTTTATTTTTTATCTTGTTTCCCTTGCCTCAGGAGACTTGTCTAGAAATAAAAGTTGCTATGGCTGGCATCAGATGAATTTTGCCTGTGCGCTTTTCTAGGCTTTTTTTATGGTTTCAGATCTCATATTCAGGTCTTTAATCCATTTTGAATTTGTTTGCGTGTGCAATATAAGTGATCCAGTTTTTCTTTTACATGCAGCTGTCCAGGTTTCCTAACAACATTTTTGAAGAGGCCGTCCCTTTCTGATTGCATATTCTTGCCTCCTTTGTTGAATATAACTGCCTATGCAATAATGGGTTTATTTCTGGGTTTTCTATTCTGTTGTATTGATCTGTGTGTCTATTTTTATGCCAGTACCATATTGTTTTGATTACTACATAAATAAAACTTGATATCTGGAATTATATCTCCAGTGTTTTTAAGATTGCTTTGACTATTCAGGATCTTTTGTAGTTCTATAGAAATATAAGATTATTGTACCATTTCTGTGACAAATGATGTTGGTATTTTGATAGGGATTGTGATAAATCTTTAGATTTCTTTGGGTAATAAAGACATTTCAACAATATTTATTCTTCCAATCTATGAACATGAATGTCTCTCCATTTATTTGTGTGATCGCCAATTTATTTCATCAATATTTTATAGTTTTCAGAGCACAGGTCTTTCACTCCCTTGCCTACGTTTATTTCTAGGTATTTTATTCTTTTTGGTGCAGTTGTAAATAGGATTATTTTCTTATTTTCTCTTTCTGATGTTTCATTATTGGTGTACAGAAATGTAACAGATTTCTGTGTATTGATTTTGTATCCTGTGACCTTACTGAATTTGTTTATAAATTCCAGTAGTTTTGGGTGGAGTCTTGAGGATTTCCTATATAGAGTATCATATCATCTACAAATAGTGAAAGTTTTACTTCTTCTTTACAAATTTGTATGCATTTAATTTCTTTTTGTTGTCTGATTGCTGTGACTATGACTTTCAGTACTATATTGAATAAAAGTAATGAGAATGGACATCTCTGTCATGTTCCTGACTATAGAGGAAAAGCTCTAAGTTTTTTCCCTTGAGGATGTTATTAGCTGTGAGATTTTCAGTCATAGCCTTTAAAATGGTGAAGTATGTTCCCTCTGGACCTACTTTGTTGAGGCTTATTTTTATTTTTTAACATTTACTTATTTTTGAGAGATGGAGAATGTGTGTGGGAGGGGAAAGAGAGAAGGAGACATGGGATCTGAAGCAGGCTCCAGGCCTTGAGCTGTCAGCACAGAATGGGATGTGGGGCTCAAATCCACAAATTGTGAGATCATGATCTGAACCAAAATCAGTCTCTTAACTGACTGAGTCATCCAGGCACCCAAAGGGTGTTTTTTTTTTCCAGGTTTCTTTATTTTGAAAGAGAGTAGGTGAGGGGAAGAGAGAGAGAAGATCCTGAATCCTGAATCCCAAGCAGGCTCTGCACTGTTGCATGGAGCTGGATGCTGGGCTCGAACTCATGAACCATTAGATCATGACCTGGACCAAAATCAAGAGTCAGATGCTCAACTGACTGAGCTACCCAGGGACCCATGTTGAGGGTTTTTTATCATGAATGGGTGTTGTACTTTACCAAATGATTTTCTTTGTCTATTGACATTATTTTTTTTCCTTTCTCTTATAGATGTGATGTATCACACTGATTGATTTATAAATATTAAAGTGACCATGAATCATGGGAATAAATCCCACTTATTCATGATTATAGATTTTTAAAATGTATTGTTGGATTTAGTTTGCTAAATTTTTTTGAGGATTTTTACATCTATGTTCACCAGAGATATTGGCCTATGGGTCCATTTTTTGTGTAGTGACTTCTTGTTTTGGTATCAGGGTAATTCTATCTTCCTAGAATGAATTTGGATTCCTCTTCTATCTTTTGAAATAGTTTGAGAGGAATAGGTGTTAACTCTCTTTAAGTGTTTGGTAGAATTCATCTGTGAAGACATCTGATCCTGGCCTTTGTTTGTTGGGAGTTACTTGATTATTGATTCTATATCATTGCTGGTGATTTGTCAGTTCAAATTTTCTAATATTTCCTGTTTCAATTTTGGCAGGTTATATGTTTCTAGAAATTTATCCATTTCTTCTAGGTTGTTCAATTTGTTGGCATATAATTTTTCATATTTTCTTATAATTGTATTTCTGTGATGTCAGTCATTTCTCCTCTTTGATTTGAGTTTTCCTTTTTCTTTCTTTCTTTCCTTTCTTTCTTTGATGAGTCAGGCTAAAGGTTTATCAATTTTGTTGATCTTTTCAAAGAACCAGGTCCTAGATTTATTGATCTGCTCTATTGTTGTTTTAGTTTATATTTTGCTTATTTCTGCTCTTATCTTCATTATTTCCTTCCTTCTACTTGTTTTGGGTTTGGTTATTCTTTTTCTAGCTGCTATAGGTGTAAAATGCTTCTTGAGGTAAACCTGTATAAACTTCCCTCTTGGAAGGCTTTTGCTGCATCTCAACGATTTTGGATGGTTGCAGTTTCATTTAATTTGTCTCCTTTTTTAAAAAAATTTTCCTCCTTGATATCTTGGTTGACCCATTAATTATTTAGCTGCATGTTATTTATCTTCCATGTATTTGTGTTCTTTTCAGATTTTTTTTCTTATAGTTAATTTCTAGTTTCATAGCATTATGATCAGAAAACATGTATGACAGGACTTTGATTGTTTTGAATTTGTTGAAATTTATTTTGTAGCCTAATATGTGATCTATTCCTGAGGATGTTCCATGTGCACTTGACTGTGTATTTTGTTTTAGGCCTGTGGGATGTTGAATATACCCGTTAGCTCCATCTGGCCCAATGTGTCATTCAGAGCCAGTTTCCTTGTTGATTTTCTGTTTGAATGATCCACCCATTAATGTAAGTGGAGTATTAAGGTCCTTTACTATTACTGCATTACTATCAATTACTTCCTTATGTTTGCTATTCGCTGCTTTATGCATTTGGGTGCCTCCCTGTTGGATACATATTTACAATAGTTATAATTTGTTTGATTGTCCCTTTTATTATTATAGAGTATCCTTCTTTTTCTCTTGTTATAGTCTTTGTTATAAAGTTTATTTGAGCAAGGGGCACCTGGGTGGCTCAGTTAGTTAAGTATCTGTCTCTTGATTTCAGCTCAGGTCATGATCTCACAATTGTGAGACTGAGCCCCAAGTCAAGCTCCAAGCTGACTGTGAAGCATACTGAGGATTTCTCCCCCTCTCTCCCTCCTCCCTCTCTCCCTCTCCCTCTCCCTCTCCCTCTCCCTCCCTCCCTCCCTCCCTCTCTCTCTCTCTCTCTCTCTCTCTCTCTGTCTCTCTGTCTCTCCCTCCCTTCCTATGTTCTCATTCTTTCTCAAAAAGTCTATTTGTGTGATATAAGTATTACTACCTTGGCTTTCTCTTTATTTCCATTTGCATGAATAATGCTTTTCCATCCCTTCACTTTCAATCTATATGTCTATTGGTCTAAAATGATTCCCTTGTAGACAGCAAAAATGGGTCTTTTTTTTTTTTAATCTACTCTGTAACCCTTTGTCTTTTGACTGGAGCATTTAGTTTATGGACATCAAAGTAATTATTGACAGGTTTGCACTTTCTTTGCCCATTTGTTACTTGTTTTTATGGTTGTTTTTGTAGCTCTTTTCTGTTCTCCTCTTTTCTTGCTCTCTTTCTTGTGTTTTGGTGGCCTTCTTTGGTGATATACTTAGATTTCTTTCTCTTTGTTCTCTGCATATCTATCACTGGTTTTTGATTTGTTGTTACCAGTAGCCTTATATATAGCATCTACTGATAGTCACTTAAGTGACTTTGTACCCCATTCTTTACTACCCCCCATATTTTAAGTATATAGTGTCATATTTATATCCTTTTGTGAATTCCTTGACTGATTTTTATAGTTATACTTCATTTTACTACTTTTGTGCTTCCTATTTTTTATACTCTCTTTAATGTCTTCTTGCTCAAATAATCACCATTAACATTTCTTTTAGGGCTGGTTTAGGGCTGATGAATTTCTTGAACTTTTGTTTTTCTTAGAAGCTATCTCTCCTTCTATCTGAATGATAACCTTTCTGGGTAAAGTCATCTAGCTGCAGGCTTTTTTCTTTCTGTACTTGGAATATACCATTCCACTCTCTTTTGGCCTGCTATGTGTCTGCTGAGAAATCAGCTGATGGCCTTATGGGGTTTCCCTGGTATATAATGGTCTTCTTTTCTCTTGTTGCTTTTAAAATTCTCTTTATAACTACATTTCTCCATTTTAGTTACTATGTGGCTTGGGGTGGATCTGCTTGGGTTGGTTTTGTTGGGGCCTATTAGACCTCCTGGATCTAAATTTGTTTCCTTTTCCAAATTTGGGAAGTTTTCAGCTATTTATTCAAATAAATTTTCTGACACTTTTTCTCTCTCTTCTCTGTCTGGGATCCTATAATTCAAATGTTACTATGCTTGATGGTGTCAGTGAGTTTGCTAAGTCTACTTCCACTTTTTATTTTCTCTCCTCTCTCCTGTTCAGCTTGTTGCTCTCCATTCCTTAGTCTTCCAGGTCACTGATCTGTTCTGCTTCCTCTAGTCTACTGTTTATTCCACCTAATGTACTTTTAATTTCACTTACTGTGTTCATCTCTGGTTCTATTTTATTTTCTATTTCTTTGTTAATAGTCTCACTGATTTCCTCCACTCTTAAATCTAATGAGTATTGTTATGACCATCACTTTAAATTTTCTCAGGCATATGACTTATCTTTGCTTCATTTAGCTCTTGCTGTGAATTTGTTCTGTTAATACATTTGAAACATATTCCTGTGTGTCCTTATTTTGTCTAACTCTCCGTGTCTGTTTCTATGTATTTGGAACATCAACTACACTTTCTGCTTTGGAAAGTACTGGCCTTATGAAGAGGAGGTTCTAAAGTGCTCTGCAATGCAATGTCCTCTGTTTACCAGAACCTGGCATTTCATGGGTACCTCCCATGTGTGTTTCATGTGCCCTACTGATGTGGCTGAGCTGCTTCTGCCGTTAGTCCATTTATCTGCAGTGGCTCTTTGCCTGTTCAGAGCAGAGTTTGATCCCTGTGTTGCTAGTGGAACAGTCTGGGGCCTCACTGGGCTTGAGTTGAGTCAAGACAGGCATTTGCCAGAGATGCAGTGGCATCAAACTGTAGGACATTTTTCTTGTGTTGTCCCCTGAGAAGCTTGTATTGATGGGTGGGGCCTGAGGCCACTACTGCTGCAGCAGTCAGACTGGTATGTGTGATTTTCTTCCCCTCTTTCTGGGTCAGAGGTCATTTAGAGTGGTACTGGCCCCTGTCAGGGTTGTGTACTCAATGCCAGGATTGTGGCATCATTTTGGATGAACACTGGCCAACGGTGTACCAGAGGGGGCAAGTCTGGAAGAGACTGTGGTGGTATTAGCAAGGTTTTTGCCAGTCTGCTGTTTATGGGGGCAGGCCTAGAGCTACTATAGAAACTCTGGCTGCAGGGATGGAGGGGCTGAATCAGCAGTGGAGCATGGGAGAGAGGTGCACAGTGCCAGCAAGGTCCACCATGGTCGGTCGGGGATGTGGGAGGGGAACTGCAGCTGCCCAAAACTCTTGCCGAGTCAACCCAGGTACAAGGAGGTGGAGAACACTGTTAGCAAGCTAGGTGGATAGTGTTGACACTTTACTGATTCCTGCAGGTGTCCATGTTTCCTGGCTTGGGTGTGTAGGAGAAAACTGGGGCCCACCAGCTCATTTCTTCTTGGAGAAATCTCTCAGTGATCTTTGTCCCTCCAACACAGGCTCTGAGATTAGTAAACAAATCTCCCTCTGGTATACCCCATGCATTTGTCAAACTGCTGTATCTCAGATGGGCTGTTTGTTGTACTCTTTCTTTAAGGGAGGGGACTCAGTCTTTTTTGCCCTCCCTGCTCCCTCAGAGGCAACCTTCCTGATTTTTACAGTTCCAGGTATTAAGGTCTGCTGATTATAAGAACTCAAAAAAAATTATGCTTCTCTAGTTTTTAAAGACAAATCTTATTGGGATTTGCCTTCCCTGTGCAGGTTCTCCATGCCTGGAATGCAGCTCGCTCTCTTTCCCCTTTTCATGCCTAAGGAGTTCCTCCTATGGACAGCCCCCCAGGTCTATTTGGCTCCTGACCATATCTCCTCTCTTCCTACCCTCGAGGATGTGGCCTCTTCTCTACATTTAGCTGTGAGAATCTATTCTGCCAGTGCTTGGGTCATTTTATGAGTTATTTATTTCTATTTATTAAGTTTTATACATTTATATTTGAGAGACAGAGCACAAGTTGGAGAAGGGACAGAGAGAGAAGCAGGATCCAGGCTCTGAGCTGTCAGCACAGAGCCTGATGTGGGGCTTGAACTCACGAGCAATGAGATCATGACCTGAGCTGAAGCTGGACACTCAACCAACTGAGCCACCCAGGTACCCCTCTGGGTTATTTAAAATGAAGCAGATGCTGTGTTGGAATACCTTTGGGATAAGGTGAGCTTAGGATCCATATACTCCACCATCTTCCCTGGAAGTCTGAATTGTCTGTTTTTGTTTGGTTTTGGTTTTGGTTTTGTGTAAGTTCTTTATATAGTGTGAATTTTACCTTATGCCTGTCAGTATGGATAAAATTAATAACACAGGAAATAATAGATGTTGGTGAGGATGCAAAGAAAGGGGAACACTCTTTCACTGTTGGTAGGAATACAAAGTGGTACAGCCACTCTGAAAAACAGTATGTAGTTTTCTCAGAAAGTTGAAAATAAAACTACCCTATTACCCAGCAATTGCACTACTAGGTATTTACCCAAAGGATATAAAAATATTAATTCAAAGAGCACATGCACCCTACTGTTTAGAGCAGCATGTATAGCCAAATTATAGAAAGAGCCCAAATATACATCAACTCACGAATGGATAAAGATGTGGGAGATACACACATATATATATCCCCAATATATATATGTGTGTGTGTGTGTGCGCGTATGTTACCCAGACATTAAAAGGAATTAAATCTTGCTATTGGCAATGGCATGGATGGAACTAGAGTGTATTATACTAAGTCAGAGAAAGATAAATACCATTTGATTTCCCTCATATGTGGAATTTGAGAAGCAAAACAGATGAACATGGGAAATAAAATGGAGGCAAACCATGAGAGATTAAACTATAGAGAACAAATAGGGTTGCTGGAGAGGAGATAGGTGAGGGATGGGCTAAATGCATATTAAGGAGGGCACTTGTAACAGCACTGTTCTATGTAAATGATAAGTCATTAAATTCTACTCCTGAAACCAATATTAAACTGTATGTTAACTAAATAGAATTTAAGTAAAACTTGAAACAAACAAAAGATGTTAGTCGAAAGAAAAATACAAGTTTTCATTTTGGTGTAGGCCCAATAGTTAAATTTGCTTTCACTTCCCTTGCCTGAGGATACATATTTATAAAAATATTTCTATCGCCAATGTCAAGGAAATTGCTGCCTATGTTCTCTTCTAAGAGTTTTATGATTTCAAGTACTTAATCTGTCTTGTGTTTATTTTTGTATGGTGTAAAGAAGTGGTCCAGTTTCATCCTTTTGCATGTAGCTGTCCATTTTTCTCAGCATCATTTGTTGAAGGAACTCTCTTTTCCCCCATTGACAATGGAGACAAAATTATACTTAAATTGACCATATAACAGTGGGTTTATTTCTAGGCTCTGTGTTTTCCTATTGATCTATGAGTCTGTTTTTGTGCCAATACCATACTGTTTTGATTACCACAGTTTTGTCACCTATCTTGAAATCTGGGTTTGTAATACCTCCAGCTTTGTTCTTACTCAAGATTTCTTTGGTTGTTTGGGGTCTTTGTGCTTTCACAAATTTTAGGATTAATTTATTTTAGTTCTATGAAAAATGTTGCTGGTATTTTGGTAGCAGTTGCAACAAATCTGTAGACTTATGGGTAGTATGAACATTTTAAATTATTGGTTCTTCCAGTCCATGAGCATGGAATGTTTTCCTTTGTGTCATCTTCAATTTCTTTCATCAATGTTTTATAGTTTTCATAGTACAGGTCTTTTCAGAGTATAGGTCTTTTACCTCCTTGGTTAAGTTTATTCCTAGGTACTTTGGTTGGTTGGTTGGTTCAATTTTAAATGGAAATGTTTTCTTAATTTCTCTTGCTGTAAAATTTTTTTCTTTCCATTCAAAAAATTCCCTTACCTATTCTTGTAAAGCTGTTTTAGTGATAACTAACTTTAACTTTTGTTGGTGAAAATCTATATCTCTTTGTATTTTGAATGATAATTGTGCTGGGTAGAGTTCTTGGTTGTAGGTTTTTTTTCTTTCATTAGTTTTAATATATCATGCCATTCAATATAGGCTGCAAAATTTCTACTAAGAATTAGCTTATCTCCTTATGAGATTTCCTTTGTATGCAACTTTTTTTCTTGATGCTTTTGAAATTCTCTTTATTGCTACTTTTTGCCATTTTACTATGTGTCTTAGATTAGTTTTTTGGTGGGCCTTCTGTGCTTCCTGGAACTGGATGTCTGTTTCCTTCCCCAGATTAGGGAAATGTCCATCCATAAATAGATACAAAAAATGGGGTAAATTTTTACATGCACACATACACATCTATCTATATATAGATCTATCTATGTATAATGAAATATTACTCACCTGTGAGAAAGAAATGAGAAGTTGTCATTTGCAACGACATGGACAAATGGATGGACCTAGAAGGTATAATGTTAAGTGAAATAAGTCAGAGAAAAACAAATATATGATTCACTCATATGTGTAATTTGTGAAACAAAACAAATGAACAATGAAGAAAAAGGCAAACTGGTGTTTGCCAGGGGAGAAGTGAGTAGAGGGATGCGTGAAATAGATAAGAGATTAAGAGTACACTTATCTTGATGAACAATGAGAAACATAATAGTTGAATCATTATACCATACATCTGAAATTAATAATGCTGTATGTTAATTCAATAAAAAAATTTAAATTTAAATTTAAGATTTGAAGAAAAGCTAAATTTTGCATTATAGAAGGTTACATAGTAACCTACTATATTGGCCTTTAATATATATTGTCAGTTTTGTTAAATGAATAATTAAATAAGATCACAGATCATTATGAAACACTAATCAAATGTTCAAACTTGTTGATCTGTGTTTTACATACTTTCCAAAAACAAATTCTAAATTAAAGTGTTTCATCCAAAACCTAACTGAAAATTTCAAGAGGGCTCCTGGAATATTTCAAAAAATATTTTTAAGAAAAATTAATTAGGCTTATTTGGTATGCTAAATTACATGGGAAACATTGTGTACAGGGAAGGCAAGTCTCCTTATGACAAGACATAATTGAAATCATTGATTATATTTCCAAGACTTTTTCTGGAATGTCATATATGAGAGAAACAGGCATAGACTCAGATTGACCAGATAGCTCTGAGGAACTAAGGTTGACTTGATGAAAGCTCTAAAGAAATATCAGTCCCCTGGTGCCTTACTATATAGCAACTTGGCTAAGTTAATAAAGAAGGTCATTTCCCAGCAGATTTTTTGGAAACCTTGAAAAGACAGAGCTTCAGTCAGATCTGTAAGTTTTTCAGGTGAAGTCTAATGTCAAATATTTGGCTTCTGGCATCAAGAAGTTGTTAAAAGTTCAATTGAGAGATTCCTTATAAGAAGTTCCAGCAAAGAGCCTTTATGGTCAGCTGCTCTTCTTGCTGTGCTTTCGTAAATAATTGGACCATGTTGTTCTTGTTTTAATTATATTTAAGTTGATGTTAACTTGGCTCTCTTTGTTAAAAATGAGAACAATTACAGGCAAAAGTGTGTTTCAATAACACACTTTTGTAGATATTAGATTTTAATACTGTTTATAAAGTAGACTAGATCCTGATTTCTTCTAGTGTCCTCCAATGCCTGGCTACAACTCTCTAAACTAATATTTATTTTTATTCCACCTTTCTGACTTGGAATCATTTGAGAACTAAAACTACCCTTTTCCTGAAGACCCTGAAAACTGAATATAAAAGACTTGTAGAAACTTCTGAGAAATAGCCACAATAACTCATGTAGAGATAACTTTCATGTCTGTTTTTCTGTGGGTCACTAAAGATCAATATTTGAACCACAAATAGGAAGATCTGTCAGGGTCCCACGACCTGTCCTCAGTCTATTTGAAGAATCCTCAAGCCTGACATTTAGAAATCTTCAGTGGCTACTCTCAGAACTCAAAAACTGGCTTATAATTTGATTCACTCACTAACCATCGTTTTCTCTTATGTTTCAGTAGAAATGCCTTATTTAATGCCTAATTGAACTGCAGGTCTAAATTTGGAATTACACGTACATTACCACTCTTAAAATCAGTTTTATCAGGTCTAAGGGACTCTTCAGTGAGATATAACCACCTACCAGCTAAACTTTTAATGTCTAAAAACTCCGGGAAAATTTCAGAGGAGGAAAGTATAGGGGCAGGGAACAGATCATTTTCAAACTGGGTCACTTTGGCATGAAGATTATTTTGAGCTAAAGGCAATTGAGATCCTGCAAGCTCAGGAGAAGCTTTTGTCCCTCCCTCAACTACACAAAGAATCTATATTGAGGGCCTTTTTCATGATAAGGGTTATTACCAGAGCATGTGTATGGCAGGGCAAGAAATATCTGCTTTTCTTATTACCCTGTGATTTGTATTCCTTAACTTTGAAGTCTCAAACCCCTACCTCCTTCTTCTTAGTTTAAGATGACGTATATACCTCATTTTGCCTGATTTCTTTGGAATTTACAAGTCTGTGTGGATTGCACAAAATTAAATTTTATCTTCTTTTGTCTCTTGTCAATTTGATTCTTAGCACAGCTAGGAGGAACTTGAAGGGAACAAGAAATCCTTGTTCCATAACAGGTGAAAAATAATTCTCTAGAATAGCTAAAAGTTCATCACTTAGACTATTTCAGTGAAATACATTGGAGCAGATAGTAGTTTATTATCTAACCACTCTTCATTTATGTTTCACCAACAAAAATCTTAGTTTTTAAATGTTTATTTTTTAGAGAGAGAAAGAGAGAGAGACACAGAATCTGAAGCAGGCTCCAGGCTTTGAGCTGTTAGCCCAGAGCCTGTCACAAAGCTCAAACTCATGAACTGTGAGATCGTGATCTGAACCAAAGTCTGACACTTAACCAACTGAGCTACCCAGGTGCCCCAGAAATCTTGATTTTGAACAGAGGAACAATAAACCCGGCTGCAGGATACTTACCATGGTGAGGAAAAAACAAATATCTTTAAAAGTAATGTATTATTTAACCTGGCAATTATACTCCTAGGTAATTATCCAAGGAAGATGAAAATATGGGTCCATGAGCATATGGATTGATATCAAGCATATGGACAAATATAAAAACCAAGAGAATAAAATTGAGAACCCAGAAAGCCATGGCCAATTACTTTTTGACAAATCAAGAACATTTGGTGGGGAACACAGAGAGAATTAGATCGATAACTGCATGCAAAAGAATGATATTGGAACCCTATCAACTCAAAATGGATCAATGACTTAAATGTACAAAGCCAAAAGTCTTAGAAGAAAACATAGAGGTAATTCATGATCTCCTATTTGACAATGGATTGTTAGATTTAATGCCACAAGCAAAAGCAACAAAAAACCCATATGCATAAGGTGAGATTTAAGGGAAAAATGTGCCTTAAAGAACATTATTAAGGAAGTAAAAAGGCAACATACAAAATGAAAGAAAATATTTTCAAATTATAAATCAAGGTTTGGTATTCAGAATATACAAAGAACTCTTACAACTTAATAAAAAGATTAACAGCCAAATCTAAAAAATAGGAAAGGACTTGAGTAGACATTTCTCCAATTAAGATAGATAAACAGCCAATAAGCACATGAAAGATGGTTGCCATTAGTGGTAACTAAGAAAATGCAAATCAAAACAACAATGAAATAGCTCTTCCCATGGGAACATAAAGCAAATTAACAAGTGTAGGTGAGATATGGAGAAATTAGAACCCTAGTGCATTACTGGTGGGAATGTAAAATCATGTAGCCATTATGTAAAAGAGTTGATAAAAAGTGTTAAACAGAGTTACTGTATGATCCAGCAATGTTGCTCCTAGGTATATGTCTGGAAGAAATGAAAACATATGTTTCTGCAAAAACATATACCCAAAATTCATAGCAGTATTATTCATAATAAAAGGTGGAAATTTCCCATATGTCTATCAATGAATGAATAAAAAAGTGGTATGTTATGGTAAAATAATAACTAATTTAAAGGTTTACTATAAAGCTAATATTTGTGAAGATTTAACAACAAACCCACCCATAAATAGTTAATATCCATTGGGAAAATAATATTGGTTTTATGTACACCATACAAATTAAAACACAGATATAAAAAAAAAACCAGAAAACTTGTGGAATAAAATATAAAATTTTGTAACGTTTTGGCAGGTCAAAAGATACTAAACCTTTGAAAATTATACATTGAGGGGAGGAGTCAAGATGGCGGAAAGGAAGAGAGCTTTGTAAACTTCGTCTACCCCATCTATCAAACTGAGGAGGACATTACTCTCATCTGCAAGAGTAGAAGGAGAAAATACAGACTCCAGAAAAAAGACAACCTCAAAGATGCCTGAGTGAGTGAGTGTGAACTGGAGAGATTGGAAAACTGCCCGAGAAGGGCAGGGGAGGTGGGAGCCTCAGCCCAACAAAGGGCAAGTGCGCAGAGCCCCTGAGAAACAAAGGGAAGAGAAAGTACTATGGGCATGTTCAGGTTCTCTGTCTCTAGAGAAGAGATAAAGAATGTTGAACCGCGCTTGGAGAGAAAAACTCTCACTCCATATATAACTGCTGGGTAGCCCAAATCCTGAACCTGGGGGGCACAAGGGAAAAAACAGCCTCCACCCCTGTGCCATCCTGGAAGGGAGTCAGCAGCCTTTTGTACTTTAATTATTTTTTACTCATTTTTTTCCTCCTTTCTCCCTCTTTCATTTATTTTTTTTTTTTACTTTCTTGCAATCAAGATATATTCTCCCGTATTTCAACCTTATCTCTCCCCTCAACTGGTCATATACTTTTAGACAGTCCATTGCCCTTTGTGTCTCTGCTCTCCTTTTTTTTTTTTTCTTCTCTTCTTTTCTTCTCTTTTCTCTCCATTTTCTTTCCTTCCTTTCCCCCTTTTAATTTGTTTGTTTGATTTGTCTGTGCATTTGTGCACTTCTGTTCCTTCTGTGTTCGTCAGTCTGTTTTCCTTCTTAGGGCTACCTCAAGAAACAAACCAAAGTGTGCATGGTGATGAGTCCCAAATATCACTGAGTAGGGAAATAAAATATTCAAAGGCACAAGAGAAACTGAGAGACACCATTCAAAAAATATTTCCTGAAACGACAGGCCCTGGACAGCCAATAAGCCTCCTTTAACAGAGCAATATCAACAGGTGCACAGTGCACAAGGAGCTTTTTAAAACTGATGAGAGACAGAAAACTAGCCAAAATGACTAAAAGAGGAACTCTCCCCTGAAGAACCTCCAGGAAGAAGTCACAGCCACAGAACTGCTCAATACAGACCTAAACAATATCACTGAACAAGAATTTAAAAAACCTGTCATAAAATTAATCACTGGGGTTGAAAAAAGCATCAAAGAAGCAACTGAGACAATGACTAGAAGCTTTGAAAATAGGTATGACGAGTTATAAAGGCTATAAATGAGGTGAATAATAAAATGGAGGCAGCCACCTCAAGGATTGATGAGGCAGAGAGAAGAATAGGTGAATTAGAAGATATAGTTATAGCAAAAGAGGAAGCTGAATAAAAGAGAAGTTGATACAAGAGGAGGAAAGGAGAATTTGAGACCTGAGTGATACAATCAAATGGAACAACATCCGTATCATAGGAATTCCTGAAGAGGAAGACAGAGAGAAAGGGCCTGAAGGGATACTAGACCAAATTATACCTGAGATTTTCCCAAATCTGGGAAAAGAAATAGACATTCAAATTCAAGAGGCACAAAGAACCCCCTTAAGACGTAATTTGAATCGACCTTCGGCACGACATATCATAGGGAAACTGGCAACATATAAAGAGAGAATTCTGAAAGCAGCTAGGGAGAGAAGGGCCCTCACATACAAAGGGAAACCT
>NC_043701.1:25768314-25770884 GCF_006229205.1 Suricata suricatta
GGGAAACTGGCAACATATAAAGAGAGAATTCTGAAAGCAGCTAGGGAGAGAAGGGCCCTCACATACAAAGGGAAACCTATCAGAGTGGTTACAGACCTATCGAATGAAACTTGGCAGGCCAGGAAGGAATGGCAGGAAATCTTCAATGTGATGAGCAGAAAAAATTTAAAGCCAAGAATCCTCTACCCAGCAAGCCTGTCTTTCAAAATAGAAGGAGAGATAAAGGTTTTCCCAAATAAAAATTGAGAGAATTCATGACCACCAAACCAGCCCTACAAGAAATCCTAAGAGGGATTGCAAAGAATGCAAGGTGCCCAAGACACCACTATAAACATGAATTCTAGGGAGAACACAATGACTCTAAACTCACATTTTTCAACAATAACATTGAATGTAAATGGACTGAATGCTCCAACCAAATGACCCAGGGTAGCAGAATGGATAAAGAAACAAAATCCATTTATTTCCTGTCTATAAGAGACTCATTTTCGACCTGAAGATACCTTCAGGTTGAAAGTAAAGGGATGGAGAAATATCTATCATGCGACTGGAAGCTAAAAGAAAGGTAGAGAGCCATACTTATATCAGACAAACTGACTTTAAAGTAAAGGCAGTCACAAGAGATGAAGAAGGACATTATACAATAATTACAGGGTCTCTCCATCAGGAAGAGCTAACAATTATAAATAGGTGTCAAATTTGGGAGCACACAAATACATAAAACAATTAATCACAGACAGAAACAATCTTATTGATAAGAATGTGCTAATTGCAGGGGACTTTAATACTCCACTGACAGCAACGGATAGATCAACCAGACAGAAAATCACTAAAGAAACAATGGACCTGAATGACACATTGGAACAGATGGAATTGATAGATATAATTAGAACTCTGCATCCTGAAGATAGGAAATTCACCTTCTTTTCGAGTGCACATGGCACATTCTCCAAGATAGATCAAACACTGGGGCATAAAGCAGCCCTCCATAAGTATAAACAAATAGAGATCATACCATGCACACTTTCAGATCACAAGGCTATGAAACCTCAATGGGGAAAAACTGAGATCTTTTTCCCCTGAGATCAGGAAGACGACAGGGGTGTCCACTCTCATCACTATTGCTCAACATAGTGCTGGAAGTCCTAGCATCAGCAATCAGACAACAAAAGGAAATAAAAGGCATCAGAATTAGCAAAGAAGAAGTCAAAACTTTCACTTTTCGCAGATTACATGATACTCTACATGGAAAACCCAGCAGACTCCACCAGAAACCTTCTAGAATTGATCCATAAATTCAGTAAAGTTGCAGGGTACAAAATCAATGTACAGAAATCAGTTTCATTCCTATACACCAATAATGAAGCAGCAAAGAGAAATCAAGAAACTTATCCCATTCATGATTGCATGAAAAACCATAAGATACCTAGGAGTAAACCTAATCAAGGATGTAAAAGACCTATATGATGAAAACCATAGAAAACTCATGAGAGAAATTGTAGAAGACGCCAAGAAATGAAAAAACATTCCATGCTTATGGATCAGAAGAATAAACATTGTGAAAATGTTATTACTACCATAAGCAATCTACACAGTCAATGCAATCCCCATCAAAATTGCACCAACATTCTTGTCAAAGCTAGAACAAGCTATCTTCAAATTCGTATGACACCACAAAAGACCCTGTATAGCCAAAGTAATATTGAAGAAGAAAACCAAAATGGGAGGCATCACAATCTCAGACTTTAGCCTCTACTACAAAGCTGTCATCATCAAGATAGTATGCTATTGGCACAAAAACATACACATAGACCAATGGAATGGAATAGAGAACCCAGAATTGGGGCCACAAATGTATGGCCAGTTAATTTTTGACAAAGCAAAAAAGAGTATCCAATGGAAAAAAGACTGCCTCTTTAGCAGGTGGTGCTGGGAGAACTGGACAGCAACATGCAGAAGAATGAAACTAGACCACTTTCTTACACCATACACAAAAATAAACTCAAAATGGCTGAAGGACCTGAATGTGGGAATAGGAAACCATCAAAACCCTCTAGGAGAAAGTAGGAAACAACCTCCTTGACCTCAACCACAGCAATTGCCCCAAAGGCAAGGGAAATAAAAGCAAAAATGAACTATTGTGACCTCACCAAGATCAAAACCTTCTGCACTGCAAAGGAAACAATCAAGAAAACTAATAGGCAACTGACGGAATGGAAAAAGATAGTTGCAAATGACATATCAGATAAAGGGCTAGTATTCAAAATCTACAAGGAACTCACCAAACTCCGCACCCAAAAAACAAATAACCCAGTGAAGAAATGGGCAGAAGATATAAACAGACACTTCTCCAAAGAGGACATCCAGATGGCCTACAGGCACATGAAATGATGCTCAACATCACTCATCATCAGGGAAACACAAATCAAAACCACACTGAGATACCACCTCATGCCAGTCAGAGTGGCTAAAAGGAACAAGTCAAGAGACTACAGATGCTGGCGAGGGTGTGGAGAGACGGGCACCCTCCTACACTGTTGGTGGGAATATAAACTGGTGCAGCCACTCTG